>NW_013667211.1:138770-180615 GCF_000517525.1 Limulus polyphemus
ACACACACATTACATTACATTCACGCGTCACGTTGTCCCCCTCTTATATATACCAGCCTACCCTATCTAGTAAATACTAGAGCATTCACCAAAGTACATGATAGTTCTAGAAACGTTGCGTCACAATAGTCATGTGACTCGCTGACGCAACAATATTTACAACAGTTTACATTAAATTAGCTTTAAAAATCTACATATACAAAATATACACACGAATCCAGAGTAATTGTGAAACCCAACCTCTTTTGTCCCTACTTCAACCCTGAAAGTAAATTAATTCCTTCAATGCAGCATTTGTCAAGTGATGAGCTGCATTCATCACCTGGATGATATATTGGGTTTTAGCCAGTGTCCTCTTTGTGTATACTAGTTTAGCACATAAATGGCAGACTTCTTCTTCAAACCTTGACTAAAGTGCTGGTTACAGTTGTCCTTCCTTTTTGGTTATAGAGTGCCCAGACCTCGGTTCCATGTACTGCTATCTCCTGATAATTCTCTTTAAATGTAGGTATCGGCTAAAAAGTGAGATGGTTCATGGTGATGGTAGGTAGAGTAGTTGGAAATGTTACTTTGACTCCTGCTAGGTCAGTTCTTGGTACCTCTTTCACAATGGCCCAACTGCTGGTGTTGAGGAGACTCCTCACTTCATTTCACCAGTGGTATGGTGGGCCTTTGAAGTCAAGACTCCTACATTAACCTGGCTGGTCTTTGCAATTGCTACTGATGGTGTTACAACTGCCTATGAAATATGTACTGTCATCTTTCTCCTAGGGCTGCAAGTACATCCTCTGGACGCCAGAATCTGTTCCACTGTGGTGGTAGATATTGGTAATGCATCAATGCACCGAAGGAAGTCTTGCCCTTGTTTCAGGACATTTGGCTGCTCAGCGAGGTGACGTCTACTGAAGGAATTTTTTCTTTTGGCTTCAGAATGTAATATTCCCCCTGCAGTTAAGTGCGCACTTGGTGCCTTTGCCTGACCATTTTAAACACCATCTTGCAAACACTTAATCAGAGCCTCCTGATGCCTAAATGTCTGCATTGACCCCTTCTTCACTGCAACCGTTGCAGATATTGAGGACACCCTTGTTCCTGATGCCACTTGTAGACTGGGTTTCACAAGTGTAGAAGTGGTGATCCGTGGCTTTGTTTCCAGAGATGTTTGGTTGTTGTACTACTGAATGAGCCTGCCAAGCCCCAGGATACTTTAAAGCCAGACGAACAACTTATGTTATCAGATCCTTAATGTTTGATGCATCAACTAGCAATGTATTTTCGTCCATGGGTCTTACTGGGTAAAAATTTAAGTCAGTTTCAGGTAACTGAAATATCTTGCACTACTTCCACTGAAAAACAAAGTAAATCTATGTTTTCTCAGCCTAGTGTGAGTCTATTTTTACTCCTATCTTCCATGAAAATTCACTTCCTGCCAAATATATCAATGTAGTAACTTAAACATTTTATCACGAATATTTATGCAAATAACATGTATACTGTATTTTCAAATATTACTTTACAGGTCAGACGTACTGGCAAGAAGAGTTAGTGAGGATTATGCAGAATTCTCCAAAGAATTCTTGCCTTTCAACTAGATCAGGTGAGTGATTCTCGCGAAACATCTAAGACGTTTTATTACAGAAAAATCACTCAGTAACTTAGAAAGTATATGTAGCAAAGCCTTTTCAACTGTGCTCAACAACTGTCTTCAGTTGTTCAAGCTGTTAATGCACTAATTATTGCATCTACTGGCATTAGTTGTCCTAAACCATGTTAATCAAAGAGCTATTGTCCAATATATTATAGATATTTCTGATAATGAAACTCTGTTCAATAGCTCAGAAGGTATGGGTCACAAAGTCATCTAAGTTTTTGAACTCATAACTATTGTGCAAATTGTTGATGTGTTAAGTATTACATCTGCTGACAAAAGCTATTCTAGCCTTTGTGGTAATCAAGTGGAAATCACACCATGTAATGTATACATCACTTGATAATTGGAAAGGAATGACCATCCTAGCTTTTGTCTTCAGTTTTAATTCCAACCAAATTGCTTGAGAGATCGGCAGCAAAAGTTCTGTGGACTGTCAGAGCTGAGTGTCGCCTCTAGATCCAATGCTTCTTCATCTGACTTATCCTGAATAGCCAGATAAGTACTTCCAGCTCTTTCTTCCTTATCTTCAGTGTTGGAGTGGAATAAGACAGTGACTTCATCTTTATTCAAGTCAACTTCCACCTATTCTGACTTGTGATCATGACAGCTTATCAGTGGATCTTTGGTAATATAAGGATATAGCTGATTGGAATGTACTATGCACTTTTGCATGCTCCTTGACTGCTGTAATGGACCACCTACTGCGATCACAAGATGAGGTCTTGTCAATCTGGAGCCAAAAGACTTCTGTTCTGCTAGCACATACCAACCAAAGCAACATGCAGTGTCCACTTTGGTATATGTGTTCCTTTAACGTCTTATTGTAGCACCTCTTTTGTCATATGATCGTCCTTCCAAGTTGTTGCCACACAAACTCATGCATGTCAACTAATGCAGAATTTAACCACTTCACAAATTCACATGATCACTGTGGGATATCTGCTCTAGGTGAAGAACTGTACATCACACTTACAGGGAGCAAGAATTCTCGACTGAACATTAGCCTCTTTGGTAACCAGCCTCTCAATCTTCATTCAGTTGCACTGTGCACCATCATAGCAGAGGGTAAGTGCTCATCCCAGTCGGTTTGGTCTGGTTTAACAAACCTAGAAAGTATACACTTGACAGTCTGTTTCACCCTTTCTATTAAACCATCAGACTGCAGGTGATAAGGTGAAATGGATATGAACACCATACCCCAAACTTTACACAAGTCAGAAAATATTAGCTGTTAAAGTTAGCTCCCTGATCTGTGTGGATCTCTTCAGAATAGCCAGTGCTCTGCCAATGTATCAGCCACTGTCAATGTATACATATTCACCAACAGATAAGCTTAGGCTTACTTTATGAAGTGGTTGGAGACCACGAGTTTATACAGGGACCTCTTTCCATTTCTGGACGTGGACCAGCAATATTCTCTGTAGAAGAAACCGACAGTTCCTTGCTTATATGGACTTTTTCTTTGAGTGTCACACACCATACATTATTCACATAAACATCAAATGTCTTAACCCCCGTGTGCCCAAAAGAACCACCCTCGAATGTTAGCACAAGTCCATGTAACACCTTAGGGTGCCCTCTAGTCTTTGCCTTATGCAGAGGTATGTATCATAGTACTTCAATGCTCTGAAGACCACTAACTGTAACACAGGATAAAAGTCACTTCTTTGGTATTGATAACAAGGGTACATCACACCTTCTTGTACTTGTAACTGCTCATTACACGTAAAATAGTTTATTACTTCCACGCTACAGTCCTTAATCTGTACCAAAAATGCTTTACCTTGATTTAAAGCAAGGAGTGTCCACACTAGATCTGGGTCCTTTAGTTTCTCTTTCTAGAGCTCCCAAATTATTAATCATGTCATCCATCTAGTAATGGAATTTTCTACTGTGTGGTTTGTCATGATAGAAGAAATGATTTTAACTCCAGCATAATGCTCAGGATACAATCATCCAACAACTTGATTAAGTCTCACTGTCTATAAAGACAACCTATCTCCGTTTCCGTGTTGTAGGGCCATGTACCAGTGTATGACTAAACCATATTCCTACAATGCTGCTATTAAGAATGTCATAATCCCTTGAGAATTTGCAAAGTTCATCAGCTACATCAGCATTGTGTGGTCCACTGAAATAAACTTTCTTCCTTACAAGTAGAGGCAAAAGTATTTTATGAAGACAACAACTGCAAGCAGTTCTTTATTTGTCGTACAGTATCTGCATTCAGGATCCTTGAGCACATGACTAATATATGTAATTACACTGCTCAAATTCCACTATCACTGGCAGTGTTCAGCAGGAATTCACAATCCTGCTGTGGATATGCCAACACTGGAACTTCTACTAAAGCACACTTCAGGGACTTTAATGCTTGCTCGTATTCTTCCCTCCATTTGAAGTGCATCATGCCTTATTAAGAGCCAACAATGGTGAGCGAATCTTGGAGAAGTTGGTCACAAACCATTGGTAACATGACATGAAACCAAGGATTTAGTTACAGGTTGAGTCCAACCTCACTTGTGTGTTCCACAACTATTTTAGCAGGATCCACGGAAAGTCCTTTTTTATCCCAAATACATGTGAGAAATTCCACTTTTATTGCACATTTTCTGGGTTTAAAATATTTTCAGATATTCAGTCAAGGCACCGTTTTTTGTCCATTGCACTCGTTTACTTTTATTAAGTACTGGATAAAGATATATTTTTACTTTTTTTTACAATCTGTTTAGTCTTTTTCTTACTTAACCTCTGTCTGAACTCAGATTTACTTTGTAATTCGTATCTTGATTGAACCTCCTGTTATCAATGGATATTACTTGAAAGGTAAATCACCATATCTGAGAATACCATAGGATAAGGTAGTAACACTGGCTTGTACTATATGAATGGAGTCTAGTGGAAGTGAGATATCTATTTTAATGGATTTCCACAGTCAAAAGTTAAAGGTTGATGCTTGTACAATGACTAACCTGATTCAGTTACCAGAGTAAGACTCAGTACTTGCAGTTTTCCCCCTTGTCTTCCTCACTGGACTTGGGCTTTGTACATTTAACAATGAGATGTTGATGAATGGAATGCAAGTAACTTACAAGTAGCTCTTTTAACTTATGGGAAAAGCAGCAATGGACAGCACGGTTGTGTTTTGATCAAGTGTGGTGAACTATAGCATTTACAGGTGCATGAGATTCATTATTTACAAGCAATATACATGTGAGTGTAAGCCTATAGAATGTTACTTGGCCAGAGGAATAGCCGTGAAAACATTAAAACCTACACTTTGAGCTAAACTTTTGACCAGGGGAGCTCAGAAACTGTGAGTTTCTCTTCAGCCTTACACGCGTAGATAGTATTGACGAGAATTTGTTTATAATTTGGGATAGTTAATTAGAGGGGAATTTTGATTTCAGCGGGTCTTTTTGTCATTGAGCAAGTGGGAAAGCAGTCAAGAAAGTCGAAGGAAGAGGAACTTGCATGCTCGTAGTGGCACGTCGAAGGTCGTCCGGAGCACGTGGAACACACGTTTGTTTGTTTATGTACGTAGTCATGACGTTGGATGGAGAGAGAGTATACTGTTCGATGAAGGAGGTGCAGAGTGAAGTACGATCTGTTAATATGGGATTAATACATACATGTTTAGACACCTTGAATTTTTTTTGTACAGGTTAGCGGTTTTGATTATGATTGAATGTATATTTTTGATAATGGTTAATCCTGATAGAACGGCCCTTCTCAGAGTGGCTAGATGATTTATCCTATGCCTTCAAACTTTTGTTATGGGGGGAAACCGGAGTACCCGGGGAAAACCCACTTTCACGGTCAAGCGCCGAATAATCTATTTGACCAGTGCCCATCCTGGGTAGCTGAAAAGAATTGTTGGGTTAATAGTGAGCATGCTATAATGGGGGTCGTGATTTATTTTTGGTTATGTATTTGAGAATGAGATTTCTGGGTGATATGTGTTTTTGCCATGATATGGGTGTTGTCGAAAGATGACGAAACTTTCTTGTGAGTTTGTTACGTGTCCTGGCTATTTTAAAGTATTTCGAGACAAGCTTGTAAAAGCGTTGTTTAATAGGGGTGACATCAGATATTTTATCCATGTATTTTCGTGGTGTATAGTTAGGTAAGCAACTTTGATTACTTTGTTTTGTATTCTGTTGAATGTTTTGTCTGAGATGTTGCATGTGATAGTGCATGCGTATTGGTAAAGTTGGCGAATGTATGATTTGTTAATGGTTTTGATTGAGCGGATGTTACAACCTTTGTTGGTACCGCCGATACGGTAAAGGTAGGATATTATTTTACTGGCTGCTTCTAGTGTTATTGATGTGGAGTGTCTAGCGAAGTCTCTTGTCTAGTGTTATACCAAGGAACTTAACTGAAGAGGAGAGCGGAATAGGGGTGTTATATAAATATAGCGTGACTTGTAGCTTTTTTAGATGTTTGTCGATTTGTCTGTGGAGTGCAATGGCTTGAGGGTAACCCTCTATTGGTTACACCATGTTATAATTGTTTCCAGGGTATTCTGTACACGGGTGGCGGCTAGTCGTGGAACACGGGAAGTGCTCCAGACTGCGATATCATCCGCGAACTGTGATGAGAGTGTGTATGGTAGGTCGGGGAACGGAATGTCATTGACAAAGATGGTGTACAGGAGGGGACTTAGAACAGGGCCTTGTGGGACTCCAGCATTTAGAGGAAAAGAGTGAGAGGTTGTGTTGTTAATTTTTACTGCCGCGGTTCGATTAGAAAGGAAACTGGATATCCATCTAATGATGGATGTGGGAGTGTTGTTTAAACATAATTTGAATCTGATAGCGTTATGCCAGACGGTGTCAAATGCTTGTTTTACGTCTAGAAACACGGCTATTGTGTTTTTTTTTTTTATTGAAGCTTTGGTATGCTGATTCAACTAGGCGGACTAAATGATCCGCGATTTGTCTCTGTTTGCGACTGGCATTCTGGGTGTTATTTAATATGCTGTTGGACTCATAGAAACGTAGCAGTCTGGTGGATATTATTTTTTCAATTAATATACCAAGGGTATTGGTGAGACTAAAGGGTCTGTAGTTATTGGAGTTCGGATTGTTTCTTAGGTATTACTTTAATTGTTGCTGATTTTCAGATTAATGGGTAATATCCTGAAGTGAAAGATAGGTTGTATAGTGACAGAAGGTGTTGTAGAACGGGATCGGAGAGGTTTCTTAAGCTCCTATTGCTGATGCAGTCTTGGCTGTAAGTTTAAGTTTTTGATATTGATTTTTAACTCGAGAAGTGAAATTCGCCGAGTGTGGTAATCGGTGACCTGGCTGTGGTTTTGTGTACTATTTAGGAACAGTGGATTCATGTTCTCCTTGTGGTCAGAGATATAGTTATTGATTCTTTCTAATTGTCGGTTAGCAAAATGTGGAGAGTCAGGCATGTTGAAAGTATCCTCGTTGAATTTCGCGAATAGTTGTTCTTTTTCATTATCGCTGGTGGCTGTGGTGTTGTTATATTGTAGACATCTGATATTAGATGTGAGGGAGTCGCCAGTGATTTTACGGAATATTTTCCAGAAGAGGGCTGCGTTAGAGCGAGCATCATCTATTGATTGGCAGAAGTTATTCCAATTGTTATTTTGCTGTATTTTAATGAGTTTTTTAATTTGGTTGTTTTTTGTTTCCGGGTTACGAGTAGAAATAAAGGATCTCCGTAGGTGTCTTCTTTCTTTAATTAGATTATGAATTTCTGGGCTGTGCTGCCAAGCATTGAGGTCTGGGTTTATTGTTTTGGTGGGTATATATATTTTTTTCTTCTGTGGCTGTACTAATGGCAAGTGTTATTTGTTCGGTGTAGTCTTCGATTTCTGAACAACTGCTAGCATGAGTTTTTATTAATGGCAATTGCTGTAGTATTGTTTGATTCAGTTTGGTATAATCTGCTTGGGTGTAGTTTAAAAATACAACAATTAAAAATTAACAAAAAACACATTAGTGCAACAACGAAGATGTGCAAGTTTAAGAGGTGAAAATACACAAGAGTAATATATATATGACTGTGGGTATGTATGAAAATAATGGGTGCTTTTGCATCATGATTATTCAAATGTGTATCAGTATTGTACCACTGCACAATTGTGTTGTTGTCCTGTCTATGCACAGTGAAGTGTAAGCATTTTCCAGGAGGTAAGAGCAAGTTATACCAGTTTCTTGATCAAAGCATGAATTTTATTTCATTGATGATTATTATTGTTTCCTTCGTGCGATGCTACTACACAGAAGGTTATCTGCACTTTGTCCACCATGGATGTTAGCATTATAAGTCTGTAACTGACTGCTGACCATTGGGGGACTTATTTTACTGGATCTCAAAACTTAAAGTTATGAATGGCAAGAAGGTAAAGGAGGAAGGAGATAACTGGTATTCATATGCTTACCTAGTATTTCTTACCTTCCGTAGTTCATAAAATGATTATTTCAAGATTTTTCACACAAACATTTCTAACAATTTGTGTAGTTTTAATAGCATAATTTGATGAAGTTTCTTCTCTACCCACCTATTCTTCTGGGTCATTAACCTACGGTGTCATGTACATTTTATCATAGATTAGAACGCTGTAATGTAGAATATCCTCTAAAAAGGTGGATGGAGATATTTTTCACTGGTGGGTCAGGTAATCTTGAAGACATATCCTTCTTTATTTTTCTATTGGAACAAACATCAGTGACTAGGGTAGTACAAACACACGAGGAAAAGGCATTATAGAATCTCGTATATTGCCTCCGCTCACAACAAAAGAAACAATCCTTGTCTTCAAGTTTAAAAGTAAATAAAGTTCAACAGTTTTTGTTCCTCTAGTTTAACAAGTTAAGATATATTTTCAGATCCCTTGTCAAGGTACTGTCCTTCACCCAATGCATTTGTTTACATTTCTTTTCAAAGTATCAAATATTTATTTTCACTTTGTTTATATTGTGTTCAGTCCCTTTCTTACTTAAACTTAGTCAGTCAGGACTCAGGTTTATTCCGTACTACGACTTAAAACTACCCCCCCCCCCCATAATGGCACATTGTTCAAAACTTTATAAATATTTTGCCTTTCCTGTTATAGCAGCAACTGATGCTCATACAATTTATCATCTGTATATCTAAAGTCTATTTGGTTTTTTTTTTTAACATGTCAATACCTACTTTGTATAAACACAAAGTGAAGACTGGTCTATTCTGCAGGTAGAAGGTTCCAATATTTTGTTTCTAATAATTTATAGGTGAAAATATATGTACTTAACATTCACTTAAAAATAAAGTTATTGTATCAAATCTTGCTGTCTAACTAATGTAACTTCATGAAATTATGTAACACTTTTAGAAATTATTTGCATAAGGAGGAAAATCTTTAGGTCTGATTAACTGTGTTTTCAACTTGAACCAAATGTTTGCTGAGTGATAATATTTATTAACGTAGTAACTGGCTGAAATGAACTCAGAAACGTGTGCTGAAAGCTCCCTGTATAAAATAAACAAATCATGTAAAATACAAATTTTAAAACATTCATTTTTATTACAAATAAAACTCTAAGCAATCAATAATGTGAAATGCAAATTAGTTGTAAGTTTTTGTTTTTTTTACAAATTATTTATCAGTGCGAGATCAGTGAAAAACATTTTCATTGATATATTCCAAAATATGGACCAATAAAAATATCTGTTAAAATTACATGAAATATAAATTTAAACACAGTATTATCAAAGCATCCAATGAAAACTTTTTTTCCCATTCTAAACAGAGCTGACACATTTTATGTATTTATGAAAAGTTGTTAAAAAGAAAAAAACATTATATTAAAAACTGTCTACAATATTGAATTCTAAAATACTATATAACACCTATAACACACATATGGAATTACACACACCACACATGTATTGGTGAAGTATCACAAGCATCATATAAAATGTTAAGTTGTCTAATACTGTAAAGTTTTTATTATTCTACAGAAATAGTACTTTAACAGTTTCCCTGTTCTTGTGAAAATACATGATTTAAGATACTGTCTTGAAAGAAAAAGTTTCACTGTTTTTACATTCTTATTAAGAAAATAAGACTTCAGAAAAACTGTTTATAAAGTGCCTGACCTTAAATTCTTATGAATAATACAAGATATCATGTAATGACTGTTATTAGTTTCATTATTTTTACATTCTTGTTGATAATATAAGACTTCCGAAAGTCTATTTTTAGTTTCCCTAGTCTTATGTTCTTATGAACAATATTACTAACAATACAAAAGATAAGAGTCATTACCAAACTAATGATAACTGAATGAGAAAAATAAACCGGTTTCATTTATTTTACAAATGTGTTTAACATTTTGAAAACTATAACATTCAAGATGACTAATATACATATATTTAAAGCTCTTATGCTTATAAAGTTTCTTATGGTTTTAGACCACAATACCAAAAGATTATTTACCCATCACAGTTAAATTCTTTACTTTCAAGTAAAATAACACTGTCCTGTACACAATATAAAACTACTCTTCCCAAACAACATTACACATTCTGTAAGATGTTTTCTAAGAGTGATGCACTTATCAGTTGACCATGTAGGAGCAAAACAAAAAAAAAAGTCGGAAAGTATCTCATTAAATTAATTGTACGTTTAAAAACAAACAGAGTCAAAATGGTACATGAAGTTGTAGTAACCTTAATTCACTGGAGAGTAAAAAAAAAATTGACCTATTGCTAGAACTTGATTATCTATGAGCATTGATTACATCAATCAGTGTCATGAAAATAACCAGTTAGTCAAAATTATGGTTAAGTCAATTGATATCATAAAAAAAATCAACTATTCTAACTATCAAGTAATCAAAATATTGCTATTACGATTTCTCCTTATTTTTTATTAATTCAAGGTTGTTATGATTAATTGAGTAGTGTCATTACTCACAAAAACCAAAAGTTAACATTTTCCTAAACTGAAAATGTATTTCCAATAGATACATACCTCCTGGCCTCTATAAGTGAACATTTTTGCTCACCACTAGCCTTGATACTCTCACCTACCCTCATATGTTTTCACATGAGACATCTGCATGCTGTCACGCAAATAATAATGCAGCAACTCTCCACCATTAGGAGTGTGACACAACTCCGATTATCGCATAGTGCCTTCTCTTCTGTGCAGCCCTTAATCACTTCGAGGTTGGGCAGTAAATACAGAACCAACACTGGAAGTGGGGAGATTGGGTGGGAAATGTGAGAAGAGGTAAGTATCTATTGGAAATACATTTTCAGTTTAGGAAAATGTTAATTTCTGATAAGATATCTTACCTCCTCTCACAAACAGCTAGAACCCCACATGAGTTGGAGGAGGGTCTGGCAAAAAAGATGATCCCCATTTAGAAAGCACCCAAAGAAAGACTATGGAATGTGCAAATAAATGGAAGGCAACACCCCTGTGGGAGACCATACCACTTCTGAGCTAGGTATACTCTTCGACCACATGAAAATGTGTTACAATCAGGCCTGGATTAACCATTAAACAAAATAAGCACGTGCTTAGGGCACCAAGGGAAGGGGGCACCACAGAGTTTTTCCAGTGCCAGATTTATCATGGTGCAGCTGAACTAGGGCCCCACAAAAAGGGGGCCCCCATAATAAATGAAAAAAACAACAACATATACATACATATACAACAAGAATGTTAATAATAACAATAAAATATTAGTATTAATATTATTATAGTATTGAAGAGGTTAATGATATATTTTAAACTTGCGAATACAACAAAATTGGAATCTGGCAACTGCCACACGGAGCAACCTCAATGGCTCATTCTGCTGTGAGTTAGTGACAGTTGTGCGGCAGCCACTGCCAGTACAGGTATGTGATGGTCTGTGTCTTGATTTAGCCGAGATGAGTGTTATAAACTATTGAGTGCTATAATCTGCAGTTTACATTGCTTAGGCAAAACAGTCATGTGTAACACTGATCATCATAAAACACCTTGAAAATTCAAAATATATATATACATTATTACCATTCTTATATGTATGTCATTTTGTTCGTTTACTGTGTTTTGGTTAGCATTTTGAACCAAGAAATTGGTATATTTTAACATGTGATATGACCTGAAGTAACAAGCAAGTTCCTGAATTTCTCATTAAAAGAAGTACTTTATATTAACAAAATGAAGGGGTAGATATTTTAACTATATAAACATATTGCGTTACTAAATAAAAGCGCAGTGAAAATTAGTTAAATAGAACTTGGTACAAATGTAAGTTAGCCTAGGCCTAGTTGTTACAATAAATTAGATTAAACCAAAATGGTTTAAGTTTTTTATAAATTATCAGATGTTGTAATACATGTTCTTAAATGAAAATATAGGTAACTTAGCCTATGCTATATTGTTCTTAAAGCAGGTACAGGTGGCTAAGATTTAGTGAATTTCCAAAGTCAATTCATTGAGTTACAAATTATCCATATACCCAGTGTTCAAACTTCAGTATGTTTGATGGTCTTACTAACGTTTTTTTTGCATGAATTTCAGTTTTTCTAATCATTATAAATATATATGATCCTTATTCTTTTGTGTTTTTTTATTTTTATTTAATTTTTTTATTTTGCGAAATGAGCTTGAGAACTAGTAAACAAGGTCAGGAGCCTAGTTATGTATGAATCATTGTCTAGAAAGTCACATGTATTACGAAATAAGCCTGTGAAATGAGCTTGAGAACTAGTAACCAAGGTCAGAAGCATAGTTATGTAAGGAACCTTGCCTAGAAACAAGATGAGTGCACTAGTACTTGTGATAGGTTGATGGATTACTGACCTCAACCCTTTAGAACTAAGAAAGCTACGAAAAACTTTGGTTTTAGTGAATCATATCGGCACTTTGAGGTAATATCAGTTACAGCACATGGGTGTAGCAATACAAGTGAATAGGTGGCTGACTAACACAACTTATCTATAACCTATTACTTGAGAGTTCTGGTTATGGTTTTGGTTTAGCCCGGGAATTCCCCTAAAGTATCCAATAGGAGCACAGGACTACTTGCTGTGTCCTATTTAGTAGGTCGAGATAATACCAAGAAAAGTTAGTTAAAAAAAATATGTCAGAGACTGAAAAATCAGTTCTCCAAGATTCAGAAAGAGTTCCTCCAGGAATCAGAAAATTCTCTCAGGAGTTCCTAAGTTCTGAAGAAATTCTGAACAATGAAGGTACCGAATGTGGCTAAGACTTCCAACAACTCAACTCTACTGTAAGTATAATCTCTCTCTCTTAATCAGCTAGTGTAGAATTATAGAAGATAGTAAATGTATTTAAATAAAAGTGTTTAATACAAGTATATAAGTGGTAATCCAATATAACTAATGTTCAAAGTTTGTAATGTTTTGAGAAGTTGTTAAATGTTAAATAAATGTTATTCTAAGTGTTCACCATTGGCCTGATACTCTATTTCTTTAGTCTAACTGTAAACTTCCTCGAGTTAGCGACTTGTGGCTCCACTCATCACGACAAATCCTCCAATAAATAAATTTGGTGTAATGAGTAGTTTTAATTGAAACTCCAACAATTAAGCCCACCAGGGCGCTACTCATTACACTACTCACCGAGACTCTATACTAACATACTTAACTTGGAGACATGGTTTGGGCTTGGGACGACAGTTGGAAAAACAAATTGAAGAAGAGTACAATTACTGGAAACATGTCTTCAGATGTGTAATAGTTGTTATTTGTATGTTAGCTGAACGTGGTATGCCTTTTAGAGGAACAGATGAAAGATTTGGGTCATCGCAGAATGGGAATTTTTTAGGGCTGCTTGAGCTCATAAGTCAGTTTGATCCATTTTTAGCATGCCACATTTCAAAATATGGGAATTATGGAAAAGGAAATCCTTCTTACCTGTCCAAAACCACCTGTGAGGAACTCATTGAACTAACAGCTCAAAAGGTCCACGCGCTCATTGGTTATTTTAGCTTGTCAGTTGACTCAACACCAGATCTATTACATATAGATCAGTTAAGTGTTGTACTTTGATACTTAAAAGATGGGCAGCCTATTGAATGCTTTTTAATCTTTCTGGAATTAAAAAGCCATACCGGTGAGGAAACAGGTGTTGCAGTACTTACGTGAAGTTTGCAAACTGAATTTTCCAAAATGTAGGGGTCAGTCCTACAACAACACTGCTAACATGTCTGGGTGTTATAAGGGGCTGCAGCAAAAAATTTTAGAAGAAAATAAGTTTGCCATATATGTGCCCTGTGCAGACTATTCACTAAATCTGGTAGGCTGAAGTGATGTTAAATGCTGTCAAGTGGCAATTAATTTCTTCTCTAAAGTGCAATTGCTACATAAATTTTTTCAGCCTCAACCAGCTGGTGGAAAATTCTTAAAGTTTGTCTTGGAAATGAAAGTGTTTTAAAATCCCTCTCTGATACCAGAAGGGAGGCACATGCTATGGCAACAGCAGCAATTCTGAAGTTTTTCTTTAAGATTTTGGAATCTTTAGAATGTCTGGCGGAAGACCAGTTACAAATGAGAGACACTAGAAGAGAAGCAGACAATTAAAATCATAAATAATATTCAACATTAAACAGTTTAAAGTTGAATATTATTTATGATTTTAACTTTATACACAAGTGCCAAAATACTATAAGAAGTAAACAATATTGCAAATAAGATGCAAGAGCTAGAATTTGTTTTTATATTGAGCCTTTGGAATGAGATTTTGCAAAAGTTTCATAGAGCAAGTCAAGTTCTGTAAAATGAGAATGTGAAGTAAAAACATGCACAGATCTGTATGGGTCATTAGCTGACCAACTGTGCACTTGAAGAGATGACTTTGAAATATTTGAAGCAATTGCAAAGGAAATACTACCAGATGTTGATTACAATGCAGCTCAAACTCGCAAGCGTATCAAATAAAGGTACTCAATGATGGAGATGCATCAGAATAAGTCTGCAGGGTTCACACAGACCTTGAAAAGTCCTCGAATTTAGGTCTATCCTTGAAAAGTGTTTGATTTTCCCATGCAACCTTGTGAAAAGTCCTTGAATTTTGAATTAAGAAAAAATTTTTTCCTATTTGTACAAATACCACTACATCTAGAGTGTTTGTATTAGCATGGGATAAATCATCAAATTTAATATAATATAATATAAAAAATTAAAAAATCACATCGTTGTTTGAGTGCTGGCCGTGTGTTTTCAGTTGCATATTTACCGCTGTCCACACTCCGTCTTGGCAAATTACGGAAATTGATATGTTTGGCAGTTTCCAAGTGAGTCACATGATGAATGGTGCATGACCTTGCACCACTTGTATTATAATGCAAATATTTGAATGCGATACCTGCAGGTGTTTCTACTTTTAACCATGCATGACTCTTAGATACAAACTTAAAGCAATGGGTTCGAGAGGTAAAGGGACACACACTTAAAGGATTGTGTGCAATTTGCAACAAAATTATCAATCTCTCCTCAGTGGGATTGAGTGCCCTGACTTCACATTGTAAAAGTGAAAAGCATAAGGATCTTATGAAGGTCACAAATTATGGGGGATTGCATATGTTTTTTGGTGGAAAATCGAAAGAAATTAGACCGAGATCTGTTCAATTTACGACAGCAACTGGATAGTGTCCGTAGTAGCAGTACCGGTGGTAATGCCAGTGACAACGACGATGTCAATGACAGTGGTGATATTGACGAGTCAAGCAATTTGAATCCTACTAGACCTAGTACTAGTGCAAATAGTACTAGTACACTCAATAAGTCTAGCTCTACACCAATATTGTGCACTAAAAATAATGTTCTTAAAGCAGAAATTTTGTGGACACTTTACACTGTGTCAAAACATCATTCATACAAATCTAATGAAGAAATTCCATTATTATTCAGCCAAATGTTTCCAGACAGCAAAATTGCAAAACAATTCAGTTGTGGAGAAAAAAAATCAGCATATTTATGTGTTTGGACTAGCTGAACATTTCAAGAGTTGTCTTATGGATGGCTACTACACTGTTCTTTTTGATGAGAGCCTAAAAAAGGAGTAAAAAAAACAACAAAAACAGATGGATGTACATGTGCACTATTAGACAGACAACAGAGTAGTTACCAGCTACTTGGATTCAAAATTCCTTGGTAAGGATAACAATTAGCATTTCTTTATTTTTGATTAGACCCTATATAATTAGAAACATAAATTAAAAAAGTTAAATAGATAGATAATGTCTTACTAATTCTAACCTCTAGGCCTGTTTCTCGGTTATTGGGAACCGGTCTGACTCGAATAAATGATTTGCAAAGAAAATAAAAACTTAGATTTTATTTATTAAAAGTTTATAAACATTCTGTTAAAATTTTATAAACAGTATGTTGCAATTTATTAATTTGTATGTGTTTTTATTTTAGGTCATGCAACTGCAGAAGACATGGTTGCGCATTTCGAAGAAGCAGTAGAGATTTTGAAAAACCCAAATAAGCATGACATCATGAATAAAAAAATGTTGAATGACTTCCAGTCATCTCTGGTGAATATTGATTCCTGTGGTCTTCACGTAGTGAACAACAGTTTTAAGACAGGGGTAAAAGTTTCCTCATGGGCCATAGATTCTTTGTTGTCTGCACTATATTATTTGTTCAAAGATTCTCCAGCAAAGACGGAGGACTTTGAACTTTTGACCAAGAGTTCCAGGTTGCCACTGAAGTTTGTCAACTGCAGATGGCTGGAGAACATACCAGTTGCTGAGAGAGCCCTGGAAGTGTGGGATAATATAGTAAGGTTTGTGGGAGCAGCTGAGGCTAAAAAAAGTGATCAGCCAACATCAACATCCCATGCGATCATTAAAGAGAGTGCTGGTGACAAGCTCATCAAGGTAAAGATTAATTTCTTCCAGGTGGTGGCTGGAGAAATGCAGCCATTTCTTCAGAAGTACCAAACGGACAGGCCATTGGTTTGCTTTTTGTCGTTGACTTATCTTGTATGGTAAGAGGATTGATGAGAAGATTTATAAAGGAGGACGTTCTCACTGCTGCTAACACCACAGAAAAACTCATGGACATTGACATTAATGAAAAAGCAAATCATGTAAACTACAAGAAAGTTGACATTGGTTTGATGACCACCAAAGCCTTGAAAGATGCAAGTGGTGTTTCTTAGAGAAGACTGTTGGAATTCCGAATGGAATGCATATCATTTCTGGTGGCAACTCTGGAACAAATAAAGGAAAAATGCCCATTGTCATATTCACTGGTAAGGTCATTGTCTTCTCTGAATCCAAGACAGATGGTCCAGCCTGGGAACCAGTACTCATGTAGAACCAAATTCAAAAAAGTGGTTGATGTATTATGTAGTACAAAGAAGGTGAAAGAAAATGATTCAGATGAAATTGTAAAGGAGTATTCTAATTTCCTTGAAAACATCCCATGCGTTGCATCTGAGAAATTCACTGCCTTCAGTGTCAATAATGATAGAGTTGATGAACTGTTAGCTGGTTTGCTGAAAGATGATGAGAACTATGCAAAATTCTGGAATGCTGTGCAGATTTTGGTGTTACTGAGTCATGGCCAAGCAGATGTAGAAGATGGGTTCTCTGTGAATAAGGAGGTTGAAGTGGAGAACCTACATGAGCAGTTACTAGTGACACAGAGACTTGTGTGTGATTATGTGGTAAAGGAAGGTGGTGTGACTAAAGTACCAATAACTAATGCTCTGCCGATTTCTGCAGTTATGTCAAGACAAAAGTACAATATCTACCTAGAAACGGAAAGAGAAAAGATGAAAACAGAAGCACAACAAAGAAAGAGAAAGAATGTTCTAGAAGAAATAGAGGCCATCAAGAAGAAGAAACTTAGGCTGAACCAGGACATTCTCTCTCTCACAAAATCAGCAGATGATTTGGCAGAAAAAACAGGCAACCTCATCCTTGTAGTCAAGGAAGAAGTGCAAAGGAAAAACAACAGGAATTAAATGACATTGGGAAACAGTTGGAGCCAAAATTAAGTGAACTTACTCAGTGAACTGCTGGATTCATAAACATTATATTTTGTTTACCAGGGTACTTTTCATGTTTAGAAGTTTAAATTTTTTGCATACAATTTATGAAAAATTTTCATAATAAAGACATGTTATGAAATTTATATTAATAAATATCTTTGTTTATATTATCTCTAAGCATTAAATCAACATAGTCAGATTTTCCTTGAGAAGTCCTTGAATGAAATCCACAATTCTGTGTATGAACCCTGGTTTGAATGTCAGAGATAAATTTTGTATCCCAACTTTTTACACAATTGTTGACAAACTAGAAACTCGAAGGAGAGGAGAGGTGTACAAAGAAATAGCGGACATATTTTCTTGACTAAGTGATGTGCCAAATAATGTCACTTCATCTTCTACTGAAACTGAAAGGTACTCTCAGTGTTGTCAAAAGCTAATTGATGTTTACCCAGATGAGTTGAACACTCTGCTGAGCTTCAGCAATTTCACTCATTAGTGCCATAAGTTCAGTGCAACAAAAAACCAGATTCAGTCATGCTGAACTTTATTAAATAATTGGAGAAGACAATATTGAGTGTGCGTTTCCAAATGTTGAGATTGGCTTGCGTATATTTTTAACATTAATGGTCACAAATTGCACAGCAGAGCGTTCATTTTCTCAGTTGAAGCATATTAAAAATCCCAACAGAACAACTATGCGACAAGACAGGCTAGATGCATTGTATCTGCTAAGTATAGAAGCAGATTTGTTATGCCAGATTAGTTTGAGGACTTGATCAAAGACTTTGCAATAAAAAAAGTAGGAGAAAACTTTTTTTAAAGGTATAAATAAAATTATAAGTAGGCAACAATAAGCATTATTTTGCATCTTTTGATCCATGTATTTTGGAATGCTACATATCTTTAAGGTTAAAAAGCAATAAAATAAAAGATGTTTTGTTCGTACAAATAATGATATTTCTTCATTAGAATTTCTTTTTTCTAAAATTGACCAACAACATCGATTTCTGTAGAAAGAATTGTTTTCAATAAATTTTTGTATTTGTCCTTTATAACAGTTTTTTAAAAAATGAATAAAAAAGTGTTGAAAATTTGCATTTTTTCCTATTGCGCTGGTTATAAGTAAATAAAATCCAAAAACAGGTTATATTTAATATAATTGTGGGGTCTGGCCTGGAAGAAAACTGAATTTTTAATCTATTATTTCACATTCAGCACTTATTGAGTCTTAATGTCTTGTGAGTTAGACAATGGAAGGGTCGAGGGGGAAACATTGTTGGGGTGTGTTTGGGGCATCAGTTGGCCTTAATCCGGCCCTGGTCACATTAGGGTGGAAACAACGGAGGAACCTACATCACATTATCATGCATTCACAACCAGCACTATATCTGCCAGGAACCAACATTTGGGGGAAGGTGGATAACAAAGTGGGGGTGCATCTCCAGTCCAGAACCAGACAGTATCAAGAATGTATCACCCAGTATGTGAAGGATAACTGGTCACACATGTGTGAAATTAAAGGACTCCTGGTATAGAGTGGCCAGAGCGTGTTAGACTGGAAATGGGATAATGACTTCAACAAACACCAGGCAAACCATGATACAAATATTCAACTCGTGGTAGGAAGAGGTAACTCTACCTTTCACCTCCGGTGTAGGTATAGGCAGGGAAGAGGAGTCTCTGTACCAAGGACCCATTTAAACATGTGTGCACATCCAACACAACCATCACCATATCCACTGGGAACTGACATCCGAGGAATGGTAGGAAGGTGGAGAGCAAAGTGAGGGTGCATCTCAAGTCCATCACCAAGCTGCATTGGGAATGTATCATCCAGTCTGATGTAGGATTAAGGTACTCTGCCACATGTGTGAGTACTCATGTGGCATATCTGCTGTACTCATATCTACTGGGAACCGAAATCCAGGGAAAGGTAGAAAGGAGGGTGTCTCAGTCAGTGGGACAAAATGGTATTGGTGGAATGCATCATCAACATGTGATGGCATCTGGAATTGTACATCAGGTATGCAGTAGAATGAGCATCTATGTAATCAACAACAGCAGAAAACCACCACTCTACTGTCAACTGAGTGGAACTGAGCACACTCAGGAGGAAGCCTCCATGATCCACCACCACCCCAGCAATTAGGAACTGGTAAGTGGCAAGGACCCCCATACACCATCAGAAGAATGGTAGAAATAGCGCATTGAAGAGTCTAGACAGTGCAATGAGTAACTGTTATGATTTATTTCGAAAAGCAAGCTGATCTTGTGACCTACAATACACATTATCATATGGGATGGGCAGTAATCCTTGTCTGTTTTACTTATGTTAGTCCATGAGTGTATGATCCGGAATGAACATATCTATGAAACAAAATACAGCAAGGCTGACCTACTAGAAGTCTTGTGGTACATTCCATCTCGACGGTGGGTGTATATGACACACAGGTCTTATAGTGCAGATTTAAGAATAAGTATACCTCACCAGGCAAACTCACCACTGAGCAGGATTCAATTATGTTACAAAGGGCCCTGCAGAAAAAAAAAGAAAAAAAGAAACACCCACTCAAAGAGAAATCATGGAGTGCATAATGGCAATGGAAGGAAAACGAAACTTTGTATAACAAGCAACAGCCATGTGGTGAAGATAATGAGCAGTAAAGGTATGGGGAGTGGGTCATATGAGAGGGATTCCAATGGATAAATAATGGGAGTGAGAACAGCAGAAGGGATCAGAGTGCACAGAATTACTCACCTGAACAGCTGCAGTGTGGGGTAGAAAGGATAATTTGGGAAAAGGATCACATTGCAAAATTGAAACATTCATATGGAACACAACCTGTGGCTGAAAGAGGAACATAAAGGGAAAACAAGGATGCCACGTGCTGCAAAAAACCGAACTGCCAGGCCACGAAATGGACAAAAACCATGCATGAAGATGAAGAGTGGGAATAGACTGATAACACACTCTGGACCAGGGCAGTCATAGGAGGGTGTGATGAGGGAAGAGGGAGAGGAAGATGAGGTGACACCAGTAGTCAGTGCAGAAGTGGAAATCACAGTAAAGGCACATACAGAATCCAACTCAGAGTGGTCTGAATGATGGAGAGGACCCAGAGAAGCAAATAAATGAGAAGGTAGGCATAGACCCATTCAATCCTTACTGAGTGCAACCAATGCTACTGGTAAATGATATGGAACAAGAGACCAAAACAAGGGGAGCTAAGAATTGAGATGAATGATAAAGGCAACCATATTCAGAAACTCCCCAGGGCACAGAGCCCCTGAAATGCTCGTGGGTCCAGTGAACACTCCATTGGGAGAATCCTGTTGGGATGTAATGAGATTCAGGGCATCTGGAATATGACAAGTAAATACAAGAATCCAATGGCTGTAGCAAAACACATGAGGACCAGTGGCCAAAAACAGAGATCACATAACCAAACCCCTTGCTGAAGATGTATGGCACAACAGTTGAGTTGTTAGAAAGCACCATCACCGACCAGCCCTGAGGGGCTGGAAGGAAATGCACCAAAGCCCAACAAACTGCAAGGAGCTCCCAGGATTTGAAAAGTAGAGAAAACTCTGAGAAGGTCCATTGCCCCCAAACCTCCTGAGCAAACAGATAAGCACTCCAACCAGAAATAGAAGCATTTGTAAAAGGTGGTGTTCCAGCTGAAGAGGAGGAGAAACACCTGTAGGGGTGTTGTCCTGAACCAACAACCAGGCAAAGTTGGTCAGTAAGAAAAGAAGAAGGATGAGAGGGGTATCCAAGGGATTCCTATGGACCCACAAAACCCACTGAAGGCAACACATTTGATCACAACCAAGATGGATGAGGGTTTCCTGAGAAGCTCACATCCCCAAAAGAGACAAAACCTCTTGCTCCATGGGAGAAGGAGAGCTGCAAACTAGAAACACCATAGCCCTCAACCAAAGGGGAGAACTTTGGACTCAACTGAGAAGGGAATTAAACAATACCCCAAGATGAACTAGGTAGTGCATGGGGGTGAGAAAAAATGTATCCACCTGCACCAACCATCCAGCATGAGCCACTACTCTTAGAAGAAATGGAATATGAAAGACAGAGTCGGCCTGTGAGGAAGCCAATCGTCCATGTAATGGTGGAAATGAAGGTTTCACGAATAAAAAATACGAGCAAATTCCCAGGCCGCCTGATAAAAATGTAGGAAGCCAAAGCAAGTTTGAATGAAAGAATCCGGACTGAAACACACACCCCTTGATTGACAAAACAAAGATAATGGCAGGATTCAGGGGAGATGTGAATGTGTAGGTATGCATCCAACACATCTACCATTGTCATCTACAATGCAAGAGGGAAAACCCAACAAAGGGTTAAGTATGACTTCATGGTGAAATGTGGGAGGACCAAGAAACAGGTCAGAGCTGACAGAGCACCAGTTCACATTTTTTAAAATCAGGCTGTTTGGTTTCCATCTAATCTCAGTTGAATACTTATTCCAAGTTCTTTGGTTTGTTTCAGAAAAAATCACACTGGAATATCTTTTGTGTCCACTGCGTGGAGTAAAGTAAAGATATGACAGTATAATGGGCCAGCCTCAAACTTGTGACCATCAGACTATGAGTCAAAAGTGCAAACCTACTGAGCTACATTGCCCATTGTAGGCATGGAAAAGGAAACTAAAGTAGTGGGATCTACTCCCCACAAAGAAACAAGCATATCCAAATGCTGTAGTACAAGTAGGGAAAGTCAGAATGATGACATATCAGAGCATGGTCATCCAAAGTATGTGAGAGTAAAGGTATACTGACATACAAACTCAACTGGGCCCCAAAATGACTCGCATGAGGTCCAATATCCAGATAAAGTTAGGAAAATGCTAAATACTGACCCAATGACTCATCACTGAGAAGGGCAGGAGCAGAATCAAAGGAAGCTGGAGATAAGGATAAAATATACCTGATGGATTACATCTACTAATGGGAAAGGAGGCCTGGACACCTCCCTCAAAACAAAATGCAATTTTGAGGCACAGACAAGAGGAGGAAACAGGCTGTACAAATCCTCATTGTCATGTTCAGCCAAACTCTCACAAGGCACCAGAGGACAATCATCAGGTGCTCAGAATCTCACATAAAAGTAGCCAACTCCCTATGAACTAGAACCATTACTTCCTGGGTAGATAAAGCTTGCTTAGAAGTCATTGAAGTGGCAAACAAAGCACCTGTAGTAGTTACAGCATCTTTGGTAGATGCCATACGGAATTGTGCATGAAAGACGAGTGAAGCTGACTGGGAAAAAGGATAATTTTATCTAAAATAAAATAAAATCAGTCTTACAATATGAGTGAAAACACGTCCATCTACAAGTGATTAAGGGCTGTGCAGAAGAGAGGGTGGTAGTGACGATAGGAGTCATGTCGCACTCCTATTGGTGGAGGATTACTGAATGATCATTTGCATGATAGCATGCAGATGTCTCATGTGAATACACGAGTGTAGGTGAAAGTATCAAGGTTAGTGATGAGTGTAAATTTGCACTTTTTGAGGGCAGTAAAAGTCAAGAAAAGCAATTTGTGAGAGGCAGTAAGATATCATATTGAAAATTGGTGTTTATGATTATAACTAATTTTGATTATTACAACCATTCAAGTCTCGTGAAAATAATCAAATAGTTGAATGTAATCGGTTAACGAGCTTGAAGACTATTTATTTAGCAAATTCCACTAATTGTCCAGCTCTACATATTATCTCAGTGTTAATGTATATCACACATTCACAACTCCTATACCAAAGGTCAATTTCTAATCAAGACAAATGTAACCCATCATAATACATCCAAAGAATAATATGCAAAGCCAGTTTACTGTTGCATGTGCTATAATGTTATAGAAAATCCAGTTCATTTCTAACCAACATACATTTGTTTTTATATAAACATTTTGTTGTACAAATAGCAGTAAAGGTGTTCATAGCTATAATTACTTAAAGAACAGTTTTGGTTAGTCATTATTTTTTATGAAGAAAAGAATCCTTAAACTGAGAATTGTCATAGTGAATGTTGAAAACAAAATTAATTGCTGCACAAACAGCCATATGCATATAGCCATCCCAAATTTTGAACTGATAAATTAAAAGGAAGGCTAGTTGTCAAAGCTAATATCATTAACTCTTTGGCTACTCTTGTCAAACCAAATAGTGAGATGTAATTGTTGCTCTTATAGTGCACCCAATGCACCAAAGTGCAGACCATGTTTTTGTAGCAACAGGATGCAATCCATGTAACATCAAATTCACAGTCTATATCTTTTTTTCTTCTTCTCTTAAACTTCTTTAAAAATATTGAGTTTTTTCCCCTTGGAAGAAGTATTTTAAAAATATAGCTATCGAATAAAGAAAACTGTGTATGTGACAAATAACCTGTATATTACAAACATTACCACTCCTATTTAATATGTCACTGGCCTAAAGTTAACTTACAATTTCAGTTTTCTTCAGGGGAAGTTTGAAGATTTATAACCAATAAAACTAGAAGGTCCTAAAAAACTTGATAACAATAATAATAACACAAAACAATGCCTACTAAAAACATAAAGTTTGTGATTTTTAAATGTAATAATTAAAATAATGAAGACTATTCTTTTGAAAATAAAAAATAATAGAATAATAATATATTATGAATTTATACCTACACATACATATGGTAAAATACCAAACTTAAATATACAGATTAATACATATAACATTAAATAAATACATTACTAAGTATAAAAAATACTTATTACAGTTTATGTAAAAAAAAAATCAATGGATCTCACACAAAGATTACATGAAAAGAAGCAACTATTTTGAACAACCAAAACATATCAGCAAGATTTCCCAGTGCATTTGATGATAAAATTATCTCTAAATTATATATTCTTATGAAAAGCTTTAAATTTAACAGATATATTTTATAAATAATTCTCTTGTTTAGACTTAAAAGAAACATTTCCTCAATCATTCTCTGGTAAAACCTCAGAATAAAAATAACTAATTATAAAAGCAAGTTTTGCTGATACCACCAACAAAACAGTAACACACCACAGACAAGGTAGTTCCTAAAATGAAAATGTCTGGCGATGACACAAATCCATTTACTGATCTGAACTAATCAGAAGATGTAGGCCTATTCAAGTTGCTGAGCCAATTTCACCTTTAGTTGCCATGGCGAGGTTATCAGAAATATTCATCTGAAAAATTTTAGTTAAAGATTTTAAAATATGCAAAATAACTTTATTTGGGTCATCAAAAATATTCTGTAATTTATTTTTTCCACTTAAAACACATTGAATAGAAGTATTTAACATACTTTACAATTCCTACTCCACAGAACCATTTGTCATTGTTAAGCTAGAAGAAAGTGATATTCAATATGGCACACATCATGTGTACACAAAAAGTTCATGTATATGACTGATGTGCTTTCCTCTAGAAAACTCTTTGTTTGTTTCTAGTTATGCACAAAGCTACACAATGGGCTATCTGTGCTCTGCCCACCACTGGTATCGAAACCCAGTTTCTAGCATTGTAAGTCTGCAGACATACCACTGGGGGGGCTGGTTCATAAAATCCTCGTGATTTATATTCGAAATATGTTTGATAAGGTGGCCACCTGGAAGTTGTTATGGCTTCACTTTGAAGTTGCTTGATAACGTTAGAGCTAGTCCTTTTAAATTTGCAGCAAAGATTAAATTATTTGGGAATTATTTTAAAATATGCCTGATACGCCTCCCATGGTACTTTCCATCATAGGCTGTTCGTTTCTCAATTAGGTGATGCTGTTGAATTGGTCTAGTAATTTCCACAACTTGATGAGGTAGTGGTGTATCTGAAGTAGTTCAGAAATGTTTTGCAGTTATATATTTCACATCAGTGGTAGTAACAGCCAGAGGCCAGGTGGATTCTCTTACTTCATATGGCCTAATAAATGATGTGTGCTGTTGAAATGCTTGGAAAGATGCAGAGAGAGGTGTGGTTGGTTTGAGGAGGTGTGGCTGGTTTGATTCTTGCATTTACCATTTGAGTTTCTAGATTATTTTCTGTGGTATTGATGTTCTTTTTAACATCTTTTTTATTTCACTGATGTTTTGTATTTTTTATATCCTTTTGTCTTTTTTTAATTTTGTTATTGTCCTTCTGGACATTTTCTATGGCTTATTCGACCTTGTCTCTGATCAGTTAGATTTTTGTTAATGTTTTATTATTGATATTCTTATTATTGTTGCATGATTATCATTAAATTTTCAAACTTATTTCGAGACGTGTTGTCATTTTCAAATTCAGTCTTGATTTGATTTTATCTGTGCTAATACAATTTTACTCCTAAGATTAGTGTATTAACAGTTGCTATTGTTGGTAGGTTCTTTTAGACTATGAAATAAAAAGAAGAATGTAAAGTTCACTCTCCTTAATGATGACAAATTTGCCTTATTTCTTGAATTACACGTTATATAAGTTAGCTTGACTAATTTTCACTGATAGGCTGGAATTCACAGTAGATGATAACACATTTTCACTTACTTGCCAATTTCTTACACTACACAGTGTTACTCCATCGAGAAAAATATTACAATACTGAACTAACTGACTAACAAACAAATTCAATCAAATACAATTGACCATTTCGGATTCAAGGTAATTACTAACATACTGAAAAATCAATACATCAACTCTAGCCTGACTAGCACTTTATACTGCTTAAAGTGTTTTAAAACTTTGAAGAAAATTCTACACTTTAAGCCACGCATGCAGCACGTGACGTCAACCTTCCTCAAGCTAAACAATAATGCTGTTATAAGCTATATTTTTTAATGTTGTAATATGTTTCAATTTAGTTGTTGGCTTGAGAGTGGTCATATTAAGATCAGTAATTACTAGAATATTCTTTAATATTAATTAACTAGAGTTTTTGAGAAACCCTTACAACAAGGATAAGAGTATAGATACGGGTTAGCCAGAAAATTCAGAAAGTAAGCTGGCAGTGAAACAATGAAGCATCAAGATGATAGAGTTGTTTTCTAAATGGCAGAGTGAACTATCGGTGTGCTTATGTTCATGAATCTGTGTTAGCTATGACACATATTAAGTTATTTTGTACAAGTAAGTTGATTTTTGGAGTAATGCAAACAATGTAATTGTAAATGTAGGCCTACAGCATGTTACAAAATGTATACACCTCTAAAAAAAAGTTAAGGAAAAATTAAAACCAATTTATTATTGCCATGTGGACCGGATGTTGAATTATTTTCACCAGCTAATTCAAGAGAACCTGCCAACGAAAGAACCATACTATAACACTTATGTCAGAAGTGGGATTATTTTGGTGAAGATAAAAATAAATTTCAACTGTGAAGATGGTAACCACAAGGTCAAGGACTGAGAACAAAGCATTACTTGAGATTATGAAATTATTGTAATTAGACCTTGAACATTGAGAAAGGAAATTTAAAAAAGACCAGGAAAGAGATTGAAAATTATAAGGCAAAAAAGAACAAGACAGAATATTAGAAGAAAAGGGTTGAAGATAAAAAGGAGACCTTAAAGAAAACCTGGAAAACAAGAGAGAAAATTAGAAGAAAGAGATAGAAATTAAAATAAAGAGATATAAAATTAAAAGAAAACCAGGATGAGCAGGAGAAAAATTAGAAAAGAATGAAAAGAATTTAAGGGAGGGGTTAAAGGAAAGAGACGTACTACTTAAACAGGAATCAAATTCAAAAATAAATCTGATTGCAGATAAAGCTGATGAAGCTATCGGAAATGTACAGAGAGATTACAAAAATAAGATTGAAAAAATATGGAGAGACCATAATAAAAATTGATGGAATAAATAACAAAGTACAAAACTGTATGAATGAAGTAATGAAAGATGTTAATAAGGTAGAAAAGAACAGCAGTGACGTAATAGAAAATTTGAAGAACGAATTCTTAATTGTAAATATTAGATAAGTTATAGTTCTTTTTGCAATAACTCAAAAGCTTCAACCTAAAACACAATCTACTATAAAATATGGAATATGGGAGCCGATTTGGTCTACACCTATTACCACTGCTGCTATTCCATCTGTTACTGAGAGATCTTCCTTGAATACTCCAGCTATGACATGACCAAATCAAGCTCTAGAATTTAATTCACCAATTCAGCATCGAACAACTGAAAAAACAATGGACTATGAAGCACATTAAGCTCAATTTGAAATAATTTCAAAAAATGTTTGGAATAGTGAACAAGAAGTTTTCATCTTGCTGTCCATTTGAAAATAACAGCTTTGAAAACATAAAGTGATCTTTCAACTGAATGACATAACAACTATCAAGTATTGATAGCCATCTTGTCCAACAGGTTTGGAGTATTGCACCAAAAATAAGTATCCAGAGCAAAGTTCTGAAACAGGGTACAGAAGGAAAATACTTTAGCCGAGCTTGGTAAATATTTGGAAAGGCTTGCCCTATTATCTTACCCGAGATGATCCCCATGAAATGACGGCCTCATAGGCATGTAACCAATTTGTAGATGCCATGACAGAAGAAGATGTGAGAATCAGGCTGAAGCAAAGTAGATGTAAATATTTAAAGGAATTTCTACAGTGGGTGATGGAACTATAATCCATTGAGGTCACAGATAAAAAGCTAATGACACCGACTCGAAATTATGGGATCATCAGATCAAGTAATATTGAAATACCAATGCACACAGATGACAATGTAGAAAAACTAAAAGGTTTGGTTTTGACAACTAGTTACATGGAGCAAAAGGAATAAAACACAGGACAATAGATTTTTAAATGTAGCTTGAAGAGAAATATTTTAAAGAACTGCAGGCAAAGTCTGTACGGAATATAAACCCTCTCAAATGATACCAGAAAGATGTAACTATGATAAATGTGGGGAAGCTGGCTATTACTATTCAGAGTGTAATAATAAAAATCATAACATTTCTGAAATGTACCAAAATTATATAAATGATACATCTCCATATGAAAGGTTCATTAGCAGTAGTGTCCAGAATGTTTATTTCTTTGCTTACCTTAAGTAGGACATTGAATTATTGGAAAGGGTTTAGAGGGCTAGTAGGATAACACCCGGGATGGAAATGTTGTCATACAAGTATAGGTTAATATATCTGAAGTTATTTTCTTTAAATAATATAGTTAGAGGGGATATTATTGTGGTGTTTAAGATTGCTAAGGGAATTTGTAATGTTGTTGCATTATCTTTTTTCGTACTTAATGATGAAAACAGTAGGAATAGATGACACAGTTATAAGTGTTGGCAATGTAGGAATTATCCTCAGCTAAGATAACTTTATTTTTCTAACAGGGTGATTGCCCTTTGGAATGGATTGCCTACAGATGTGATGGATACGGTTAATTTAAGAAAGCTTAACTGAAGGAATATTTGTATGATAAGGGCTCACTTCAAGTATTTTATGTTTATTTTAAAGCTTAGTTTAGTTGATAGGATGGCCTAGATAGACAAACAGGTCCCTTATTGTCCTGAGATTGTTTGAATATATACGTAAGTATGTAGCTGTGTTGGTAAATCTTACATGCTCTATTATAAGTCATGTTAGAATTAAATAATACTACTACTACATACGAGCTCAAGTGAGTTGGTTTACTCGAAAACATTTTGAAGGAAAAAGCCAGTTCTTCAGTTTATGAGGCTAGTAGAAGGTGACCATCCAGTATTAGAATGCTAATACAATATTGTGTTTGTTCATTAATTTGAATAGAAATTGTTTTCATTTTGTATAACACATTGTGTTTATTTCTTTGCTTAAACTCAATCACTGTATTATGTTCTATTGTACGCAAGGTTATCTGTTTTTATTTTCCTATGAAACATCTTTGTTGTTATTTAAAGTCAAACCTCTGGTGGTGTAACTGTCATATAATACATGGGAATGTCCTGGACACAGACTATGAAGGTTCTGCATGAAGTTCCCATGTTTACTTTTTCTATTCATTTTGATATCCATATCTTCAACACTTCTAACAGTTTCCTTCTCTTCTCATCCTTTGGAAGAAGTTTTTAGATACATGCCATTTTAAGTTACAGTAGAAACGCCTTTTATTTTATGGTTTACTACCTACATCCTGGCAGTTAGGACATTCACTTGCAATTTGTGGCTTGTGGGTTCGAATTTCCTTCACCAAATATGCTTGCCCTTTTAGACGTGGGTGCATTATGATGTGACATTCAATCCCACTATTTGTTGTTAATAGAACTGTCCAAGAGTTGGCAGTGGGTGGTGTTCACTAGCTGCCTTCCCTCTAATATATCACTGATAAATTATGAGATGCTAATGCAGATAGTCCTTGCGTGGCTTTCCATAAAATTCAAAACAAATCAAACCAAATCCTACATCTTGAGCAAATAGCCCTCTCATTAAAGGCTTCCATCTTTAGTTTTTGGCAATATTCCCTTGAAAACTGTAACTGAAAACACCTTCTGTCATATGGATTACTTCTTCTATTCTCAGTTAAGATTATCTAATAAATTGTTTGAGCTCTTCTAGACCTTTTTCACGGTGAATTGATAAGTTCATAATTCTTAGATCATAAATTTAATGGTTTATCTACGACTTTAGTTGATTCAAGTTAATTTCCAATTGGACAGCTTCCTTTTAGGAGGTACACCTACTCCGAATTATCCTAACTCACACATAATCAACTATGTATTTTTGAATTGGTCATGTGCTAGCAGGTCCACCATTTCACGTGGAACATCTGAATAAAATAAATGGGCAACCTTTCCACATTTTCTGCAAGTTCAGCTAAAATTTCATTTTACTTAGATGCTCTGCTCCTCAATTTTGCTTTGAAAAGTTCATTCTGATATGCCACTTCAAACCTGTTTGGTAAGGTAATCACCTATATTTGATAACTGTTATGGATCTCAGCCAAGAGATTGCTTAAAGTTGTTAAGGCTGGTCAGTTTAAATGAGTTACAAGATAAAAGGTTTCAGAAATTATTTCGAACTGAGCCTGATATGCCTCTCATGGCATTTTTGTGTCATAATCTGTTGTTTTTAAAATGGGTGATGTTTATCAAATTGTCAGCTACATTTTAGAACGGGATTAGGTAGTGATATATCTGTAGTAGTCCAGGAAGGTTCTGCAATATTAGGTAGCACAGGAATAGTAGTGACAGGTGCATATCAGATGGATTCTCCTATTCCATATTTCTTGGTTAATGGTATTTGAGGTTGGTATTTTTGGGTGGATGTAAAGAGAGGTGTGGTTAATTTGAATCTTGAATTTGTCGATTCAGTTTCTAGATATCTTTTCCTAGAGATCCTTCCATATATTTCCTGTAACTTCTTTGATCTTGTTATAATAATCCTTCTGTACTTCATCAATCTTGCTGTTTATATTCTTTTAATTTTCTATAATGTTCTTCTAAGTCTTCCTTTAATTTTCTGGCCATTTCTTCTAATTTTCTACATTTTTCTTCTAGAGCTTCTTTTATATGCTCTTCCAATTTCAGCTTGTAATTCTTTCTAATTCTTTTTTAATTTGTATCAAAATTTCATTCACACTTCAAGCATATGTCCATAATCTTGACGTATGGTCTTGATTCTTTTTAATTTCTTAAAAAAAAATCATCTCACTCCTGAGGCCAGTGTTGTAATGATTTCTGTCGTTGGGTGGGCTCTATTTTTATTATTTGGGTAAAAATAATATATAATCCAGTCCACTTAATAAAAAGGAAAGCATTTCATTTCTTCTGTCACAAATTGTATAAGCTCACTCAATGATAGGTCCAACTCGCAAATAAAACTAGACAGTTTCTTACTTGCTAAGTATCCTTTAGTAAGTGTGGCACAAAGTCAAATCTGGCTGACTAATAGACTCAATAACTAACTGTCTGACTGACTATCTTTGTTTGTTTGAGAGTCAAGCCACATTGAGCTATCTGCTGTGTCTACCTTGGATTTTAGCGTTGTATGTCCGTAAACTAACTGCTGTCCCATCAGAGCATTACTGGTGATCTAACTAATTCCGTTTTCGGCTTTGGGACGCTCTGGGTAGCTGAAGAGCGGCACATACACCGGAGATGGGTCGACTATGACAGGTAGCTCTTCATATCTAGCTTCTGATGACCAGCAGAGAAGAAAATCCAGATGAAGTTTGTATTGCTTTAATACGGGAATCCGTGCCATCCCTACTTAGAAAGTGCTAGTGCATTCTCCGATAAAAAAAAATAGAATGACCCCCGGTGGCATAGCGGTATGTCTGCGGACTTACAATGCTAGAAACCGGGTTTCGATGCCCGTGGTGTCAAGAGTACAGATAGCCTATTGTGCAGCTTTGTGCTTAACTACAAATTAAAACAAAATGTAGGAAATACTTAGTATACCTGCATGTTACATAAAACTTCAGAAAACATTAAGATACACTTGAAACCTAAACTTAGTTGAAAATTCCTTAAAATGTCCACTTTTTTTGTACTATTGGAAAACTGAAATGCAGAGATATAAATAGGCATTCGGAGATTGGCTGCAGTAACAAATCAAAAAAATTAAAGAGGACTTTCAACGGAAGGAGGATTGTAATCTTGGCATTAACGTACTTAAAGTGTCATCAAAATCAGCTTAAACTCTGAATTACTGTACATAAAATAAAACAGTGTTGAAATAATATCATGCTACTTCGACCACTAGATGTTTGTATTAGATTATAGGACTTCCCAAACAACTGGATATAAGATAGTGGTACTAAGTATGATTTAAACAAAACATAACTATATACACGTGCGTGTCACTTATTTTCGATCAAGGTCAAAAACTGTAGGTTGCGGCAAAAGTTCATAGCAGCCTCACTAATGAGAGTTGTTGATGTAAATACATATATTACATGGATCTGCATGTGTGAAAACATAATTACTACTTTTTTGTATTTTCTCAAGCTTACTATAATTACGTTACTTGTATTTTCTAAAACTGTGTTCTCAATCATATTGTTTTCAGGCAACAAGAGCTGCTCGAAATAATTTAAAAATTTTATTACAGATAAAAAATGTTGAACCTGTGGCTAATGATGAAGCAGTGACGACTGAGTGTGTTCAACTGTTTTTTTTAACAATTTCCTTTTTCATGTTTCAAGATTTTCCCGGTAGAGCTATACAACGAGATAACTGAACAATGCCCGTCTCTAATTTTTGAACCTACTTGTATTTTCTATCTATTGCAAATTTACTAAGGTTATATTTCAGTTTTGAACTACAAACCGTGAGAGTCTTTTACATCCGAATTATAAGAGACTCTTTAATTCTTAAGAGCATCTCGTTTGTTGCACTTCCAGTGATTTTAAACTTCGCAAATCTTGAAGAATACTTGTATTATTTCGAATTTTAGCAGTACCAAGTGGAAGGATAAAAGAAAAGAGTAATGCTAAAATTCACGACAGTTCAAGTATTCTTCGACACCTGTTCAAGAGCTACGCAGTTGAAATGTTTTAAAATACGTTAAAAATCTTTGAAAGGGCAGAGAACGAGATGCTCTTAAGAACTGAAGAGACTCTTCTAAATCAGATAAAGAAGCCCTCTCTGAGCAACAAACAAATTACTGCTGAAAGTTTATTATTCAAATAAGGTATTTTATGATTAATTTTCACGCATTTCGTGTTGTTTTTAAATAATCATATCCAGTGCCGGCTCAAGTTCAAAAATTGGAGGGTGCGAAAGTAAAAAAATTGCGCCCTTTTTCAAAATTTTATTTTCTATTTATTTTTCTGTATTTTACAAAATTTTAAATATTTAAAAAAATTAAGAATACAGAGTGCAAACATGGTGCGTAGTAAAAAATGCATATTAAAACAAGATTAATCATTAGAAAATTGAACTTTACGAGCTTTTAACAGGGCAAAACTTTTCCTTAATTTCTCCATATTAATTTTTTTGGCTGTTTCATTTTCTACAGAAATTATTGCTAGATTGTTTAATTTCTCTTTTCCCATTGTGGAACGCAAAAATTCTTTTTTCAATTTGAGTCTTGAAAATGATCTTTCGCCACGTGACACATTAACGAGCAAAATCAATAAAATTCTTAGAGCATTAAATTTTTTGATTTGATTTTCACATATATATAATGAGACTTTATCTGGAGCTGAATTTTCAGGTATTTGATATGATATTAAGTTCTGCACACAAACTTTCACGAAAAATATCCCCCATTTCTTTGCTTTTTTCTTCTTCAATTTTGACAACATTTAAGAAGTTTATTAATCCATATTTTTAAGTTACAAATGTTGAACAAAAATCTATAATTTTTTGTCATCATCAAATAAACTAAATCTTTCTTCATTTACATCTAAGCTTGTATCAACTAAAAATCATAAACACTTTTTCTAATTTTCATTTTAAGATTATAAACGTATTCAGTTTCATTTTTGAGCCCCTAGAATTTTGGGGTGGGTTCTTTGAGCCTTTCGAAGCCGCCTTAAGCCTGGTTCTTTCAACACATAAGATCAATTACAGAGAAAACTACATATAAACTCAAATGTTATTTACTCGTGCATATAATTATTCCGAATATAAAAAAAGAGGAATGTAACTGTAAATCTAACAAGGTCAAGGGAACGGATTATTACAAGTAAGTAGAATCAATTCAGGACATAATGATTATAAGTAACTGAGACACATTGCTAAAAAAACATAACTTTGTTTCACAACTCGCCCCCCCCCCTAGTGGCACAGCTGTATGTCTGCGGACTTACAACGCTAGAATCCGGGTTTCGATATCCATGGTGGGCAGAGCACAGATAGGCCATTGTGTAGCTTTGTGCTTAATTACAAAGAAACACAACTCGCCACAAGAAGTGGATGGAATAATGGAAGCCATATCCATTAAAATAAGAAATTATGGACCAAACAAGATTTGAATGGTAACGGTATCAATATGCTGTAGAATAAAAAATCTGTTGTTTTAGCATTGTGTTGTGAATTGATTAAATGTGCTTGTAATAATTCGTTCATTTAACCTAGTTAGATTTACATTTATATTATGTTTTCAACGTTCAGTATGTAATTGTATGTACTTGTAAGTAATGATAATTTGCTATTTTAAGTGTAGTTTTCGTATTTCGTAATAATTAATCTTGTATATAGATATAATTATTCAACTGATATAACGCGTTATCCGTTGAACATTTTTCTGCTTGTGGTACAATTGTTGCATGTTACGCAATTTACTACATTGTTCTGTTAATCGTAAAGATATTTTAATCATTTCGGCAATAAAGTTAGAAAAACATTACCTTTACTCTCCAGATAATAATAATAAAAAGTTTATATTTCAGCCAACGTTCAGCCATGCGGCCTCACCAGGGCTACAAGTACAAGAAGAAGTATAATTTTAATTAACTTATTTCTCGCCTGGCGAAGGGCTCATAATGAGCTTGAAAGCTTGTGTTTAACAAATACACTGTGAATTCAGACCCTAAATTTATTTCATTCGATTTTTTCTGCACAAGTATAAAAAATTAAACGTAAAATAACCTTATATTTTTATAAAACTAAAAATATTATTTAAAATATATTACATATATGATATATACGCACCTAAACTAATCTAAGTGCTTCCTCTTGGCACAGCGGCAAGCCTGCGGGCTTATAACGCTAATATCCGGTTTCGACACCTGTTATAGGCAAAATACAGATAGCCCATCGTGTAGCTTTGCGCTTAACAACAACCGAACTAATCTAAGTATTGTGGTCACAGCTTAAAGTGCAAATATTTAATGTCATGTCAAAACAAACTTACTGTTATCAAAGTATCCACTCCTTTGGATTTCTGCAAAATATTTTTTAGTGTCTCTCAAAATATGAAGAAGATGTCGACAATTCTTGTTGAAGTTGATAAATTCGTTTACCAAACCATCAGCCATAGTATTTGGTAAGTATCAAGTTTCGAGTTCCACTCGACTTTAGAACTCAGAAGCTACGATCTGCTGGTGACTTTGACGTCATTTCCTCTTTCTGTTTGTGATATGTTACAGCATATTGAAATGAAAACTTTTGTATTCCAGTGATTTAAAGGAGATATGGGGAGAGTACAATACAAATCAGTTACATTAGATAGTTAATTACACTAATGCTAAATTTATACATTTATTAATGCCGGGTTAGCCAAAAGTGACAGCACTTGATTTGATATAGATTAGAAGGTAGTGTCATCTTTTGACTAAAATTGGAATTTATTTTAAGATTACCAGATTTGTTTTCTACAGCATTTTATACAAAGAAAATAAGCATCTAAGCTCATAGACAGAAGCAAATTGAACTGATAAAATTATTTACTAACATAATGTGTCAAAAATTTGCAAGGATTTATTCAAAGGGGTTATTTTTAGCCAAGCAATCTTTTCTTATAATTAAAGATAAATATGCGCGTATTATAAAATGCTACGAAGGTAACTAGATTTAAACTGGCTTTATTTAACTTAAACTCCTGGATGTGCCTCTGGTCTGAGCTTTGGGATTAATTGATATTTGTTATTGCAAAAGCAGAATAAGAAGCATTTTGTTTTATAAATAACAAAGTCATTAATCATGTGGACAAAGGTAACACAGATGTATTATAGTTTGGCAGGCGAGAGTTTTATGTTGTTGCTGTTAAGCCCAAAGCTACACAGACGTAACATTGGACGTCAGATCGTAACATTGTCGTTCGTGATTGGATTATCGGCCATATTATTAAATGTCAAAATTATTTTATAAGCTTATATTGTAAGTTTAAATAATACTGATAACTTCTTTTACAGACTGTTCTCCAACGATGCGTCCACCATCTGTCCTGACCAACTGCATTGTTGCCGGTAGTGGTTACGGTGCAGTCATAGATGAAAATGGTGATGATTCAGACGAATATGCTGATATATTATTTGTTGATGATGAAATATCGTCTCGTTCGTGTATATGCATTTTGCCTGACCATCAGATGTATGCATCTCATAGATTGAATCTCATTACTATTACTGATGTAGATAAAGCTATGAATAGCGCTAGTATAAAAAAGGTGTCTCAGTTAGCAATAGCAAAAGGTCAAACCCTATGGAATAAACAGAGCAGAAGCACTTTAGCTGCCGACACAATTGAGAAAGAAATAGGGGATGCTCGGTTGTTCCTTGTCCATCTCGTTGGAATTCAACATTTGATGCCCGAAGTTAATATTTGGAAGTAAGTTAAGTGGCATAGTGCTAGACTGAGTTATTGATCAACTGGTCATTGTGCGGCTGAATCCAGCTGAAAAAAAAATTTCGGAATACATTCAACGATTCAAGTCATGAGACCTATTGACAGAGCACTTGATATCTTGCATCGTGATAACAAAGCATTTATGGGACTACTGGTTCCTACTTTGTGTATTTGTCTAGCCAAATTGGGCGATTTGAACAATAAATGGTTCCAAATCTGTAAACCCCAAGTTGAAGTATTAATTCAAACTAGGTTTGACAGTGTATTCATTGATAATGATTCAGTTCTTTCGGCGTGTTTTCATCCTAGCTTCAAGCTTTCCTGGCTTTCAGAATATCGAAAGGAACAACTTCGACAAAAATTATTGCAAAGATAGAAGAACACACAGCACAGTACGGTACAGAATCGCCTAATCAAAATAGCATGACAGACACAGAAGATGAAGATGATTTCAGATGTTTGTAAACAAAGGGGATAAAAAGTACTGGACACAAAAATGCTCAAATAGTTGGTACTTTTCTAGATAAATCTCTTGTAAAGTCTGTTCACATTTCCAAAACGTAGCCTTAAAGTCAGTATTCATTCCAATAAAGATAGCTATTTCGTCAACTGCCACAGTTGAGAGTTCGTTTTTTCAGTTGGAATCAATTCTGTAATCAGGGAACCAGAGCCTCTTGATCTAGTAATTAAAACGACACTCATTCCTGTATAATTGATAGTGTTATAATGGTTTCTTTTGTGGGTTAGGTTCTTTTGGATTATTCGTTAGAAATGATAATGGAAAGTCCAGTCCAATTAACAGTAACAATAATGTTCACCGATAGGTCTAACTTCACAAATAAACTACGCCTAATAGAAATACTGTCTCCTAGTTATCTGGTAAATACGACATTTTATCGTAACTCTATTACTTGGTAAAAACATAAACTCAGTATTCATAGAACTGAACTAACTGACTAAAGCATGCAGATTACTCATTAAATGACTAACAAACTCGCTAATTCGCTCTAAAAGCACATTAATTGACTCTAATCTAACTTATTTATTATGTATGACTCAAATTATTTCCTAATCTTTGGAGAAAGATATTTTAAAGTTCGTTCGGGTTAAACAACAGTATACGTTTTTACAAACGTCTAAATTAAAAGATACATCATTGTTTCCTTCCTGGATTGTAAAGGCTCCTGAAAAATCCCATTACATAAAAGAACCAATGACATATTAATCTTAAACTTCCATAATTACCAATAAAATTACTCTTGGCAATAACAGCTTTAATATTCATAAATATAAATATTATATTAATTGGAATCATTACTAAAAGATCTAACACTTAAAGTACAATTATAATTTTAGTTAATAAAGCAAAATATTCTTTCTTTACTATATTATTAGCCTCAACCTGTCCAGTCACCAAATCTTTTGGGTGGCTTTCTTATCTGTGGTTTATGGTACTGAGATGGTCAATGTTTAAAATGGTTAATAAAAAGGTGCAGGAATTCACAAATTCACAAAGAGGAGCAGTTTGGTGTTTCTACAGAATAAGGGCGGTAACCTGAAATGAAATATACTCACATTTAATTACAGAGTGTTATTATTGTTTTTTGCTGATATGTCATGACATGATTTTTTCTTACTGCTATGCATACTGGTGCATACCACCTCATTTTAACAAGTGCTTCTGGTCATTTACTATAACATATCATCTTGTCCTAGGGTAATTCTCTTCAGGTGGATGTCATACCTAGAAAAATTATAAACTTATGCTAATCCTATGTTTTCGATATAGGTCACATACAACAAGCATTGTTTAATAAGGCATATATTTGATTGACCTTGTTTCTGCTTCATGATGCTCTCCTTATATATTAAAGTGGTTATTCTCATTTCAAGGGAAGATGCAGTTGACACTAATTGGGATGTGGATCTCTTGAATTTGTATAATGGAAATTTTCCTTGATGTAGGTAACATAGTATAATGGAACACCACGTTGGAACTTAGGACTAACATGAGATTGTGTTTCACCATGATTATCTAGAACCTTGTTTTTATTTCATGCAGACATGCTTTCTCCAGCTCCAGTAGCCAGAGAATTCATAACAACAAACATAAAAACAACCAGTACTGGTAAAGTCCCTGTTGTATGAACAAATAATTTTACTTGACCCCATATAGTTTTGCCACAATATCCCCTGTATTACCCATAGGTTCAAAGTCGAACTTTGTCACGAGAAATCTATGCAGAGGCAGTGTCAGCCATTCCTGTTCTTTGCGAATCCCTCTGGTGAACAGTAGGCTGAGTTTGAAAGCTCAACGATTCCAGCTTCTAACATTGCCTCGACTTCCTGTTTGATCGGATCTTTCATTGCATAGGGCTTCACCTTCACTGGATCCCTGGTCGTGGTCTCGATCTTGTGTTGCACAAAATCTGTCTTGTCTGGTCTATCTGTGCAGACATTTGCATACTGGCACAGTAGATCTTGTAACACTTCTTCTACTTGTCAATCAGTTCGTCACTGATATTGACGTCTTTGTACATCTTATCTCCACCAAGCACTCTAGTCTAGTAGGTCTTCATCTTCTATGACAAAGTCACTGTTTTCTGGTTTTGCATCTATGACAGGTACACCTGCCATCTCCATCTCTACCTCAATTGCAGCAACCATTAGGTCCTCTTTCCTCTCAAAGTACCTCTTTAACAAATTGGCGTGGTAGATATTTGTCTTCCCTTCCACTTTCTCCTTATAGTCCATTCTGTTGACCACTTACTACACTTGAAAAGGTCCTTTCCCCTGCAGGGTGAGTTTGTATTAAGTATAGGTAGCAGAACCAAGACATTCTGTCCGACCTTGAAATGTTGATCCTTAGCCTTCTTGTTATAGAAGTGCTTCTGATTGCCTTGGGCTGCATACAAGCTTTTTCGAGAGACCTGACAGGTCTCCTCCAGTTGATTTCTGAGGTCTAACATGTTAGTATGTGTTCCTCACTTCTGACTCTTCTTCTCCTGTCGACAGCTCTTTCGGTATCTTCATCAGTCTTTGTACTATTCATCTATACTGCAACTCGAAAGGTAATTATTCTGTACTTACTTCTGAGACTTCTCAGAAAGCAAATAATACTGCCTGAAGGTACCTGTTCCAGTCACGTGGTCTCTCTTGGTACATCATCTTCAGCATACTCTCTAAGACTCCGTCGACTCTCTCACAAAGTCATTACATCTGGTGTTGTAGGAGGTAGTAAAGAGTTGCCTTATGCTGATGAGTCTACACACCTCTTGCATCAATTCTGAGGTAAACTAAGTCCCTCTGTCAATCAAGACTTCTTTTGCAGGACACTTCCAGGAGGGCTTCTGCTATTATCTCTGTCTCTATTTTTGGCAATGCTATGGCATCTGGGTAACATGTTGCATAGTCGACTACTGTCAGTACATATCAGTTGCCCTTATCAGTCACAGATGCTCGTGGTCTGATCACGTCCACAGCTACTCTGCTGAATGTCTCATCTATGAAAGGTATCAAACACAGTAGCAACTTGGCTTCCTTCTCTCTTGGTATTGTCCTTTGGCAGATGTCACATGACCTGCAGAATCTGGTCACATTTCTGAGAAGTTGCTGGTGATTCTGTCTACCATCTTCTTTGCTCCTAGGTGTCCTCCCACAATCGACTCATGAACCAGTTTAATCACTTGAGTCCAGTATTTTGTTGGTACTGTGATATGTTTAACTTCCACAATAAAAGTACCTTGACAGATCCGGTACAGCACTCCCTTTTGATCCTCAATTCTGTAAGTTCTCTTCATATTGGTCTTATGCTCCACTTTATCTTTGGCAATGCCCCAAGGTTTCTGCAGCAAAGGGTCTTTCTATTGTGGTTCCTTCAGTTCCATAGATCCATATTCGAGATGTCACTTTTCGAAACTTGAAGAGACTTGTTGTCTTGCTTGCTCTTCTTCTCTTGAGCTTTTGTGGTGACTGCAGATGCCTCGTCAGGCCATTTTCTGTCTGGTTCCTCCAAACTTCTACTGCCTGGTATATCACCAAGTCATTGATGGACGCCTTCATACACATAGCCTCAAGGTCTCCTACATAGTATGGAGTGCCCAACTTTATTCTTGCTATAGGAAACTTTCTCACTGTTCCATCAATCAGCATTCACAGATGTATATTGCCTGTCATTTGGTCATAAGGCTTTCAGTTTCTTGTCCCCAACATAGCTTTTACCTTCTGGCATATAGTGGTTTGTTGACATCTCTCGATGTTTCTTGTATGCTCTGATCACTACTGGCACTGTTGACCCATTTGCTAACTTCAGCTAACCATCAATTCTGTACTGTTTAATCATGGTGATAGCACGTCCTTCCTGTGGTGAATATGATGAGTTGTCTCTGTTCTGTTTCTTCTAGCAGCTGCACCCACGGTGACAGTGACTCTTTTCTTGTTTCTTCCCAGCACCATCTTTGTGAATAGAATTCAGCTGCTTTATGTTGAAATTTTTTCCTTTTTGTTGTTAACCTCTTGTCATCTTTGATGGCATCCTGCTTCTGGTCAGCCACCCCTGGTTTCAACTCTAACTAGTTATTCCTGGACTTGCCAGTTATACTCCCTACATGGGCTTTCATATACCAGCTTGATCATCTTGTCCACGTCTTTTGGTACTCTCTCTTTTAGAAACAGTGACATGTCAGTTGAGCACGTGATCATGAATTATTCACGTATTAGTAGATATGTGCGTATATAGGTCTACTTTGCCCAATGTTGTTTACGTTTGCTTTTACCATCGTTTACCACTGCATAATCTTAGCTGGCTCGCCACCGTTAGATTTTATAGGGCCGTCTGTGACTTGTTGGCGATAAATTTCAATGATAAGCAAACAGCACCCAATCCACTTGTTTTAAAATAATAAATAAAAACAAGTCAAACATATATACAAATGTTTGTTACGCTTAATCACAACAGTTGCATCCAG
>NW_013667211.1:181408-188442 GCF_000517525.1 Limulus polyphemus
TGATTTATATTCAAAATATGTTTGATAAGATGGCCACCTGGAAGTTGTTATAGCTTCACTTTGAAGTTGCTTCATAACATTAGAGCTAGTCCTTTTAAATTTGCAGCAAAATTAAATTATTTGGGAATTGTTTTAAAATATGCCTCCCATGGTACTTTCCATTATAGGCTGTTCATTTCTCAATTAGGTGATGCTGTTGAATTGGTCTAGTAATTTCCACAACTTATGAGGTAGTGGTCTATCTGAAGTAGTTCAGGAATGTTCTGTGGTTATATATTTCACATCAGTGGTAGCAACAGCCAGAGGCCAGGTGGATTCTCTTACTTCATATGGCCTAATAAATGATGTATGAAGTTGAAATGCTTGGGAAGATGCAAAGAGAGGTGTGGCTGACTTGATTCTTGCATTTACCATTTGAGTTTCTAGATTATTTTCTGTGATATTACTTCTAGCATTGTAAGTCCGCAGACATACCGCTATGCCACTGGGGGGCCTGTACAAAACTAACTTTTAAAATACACGTATATATCAATACCAGTACTGTAATACAAATACAAATCTTGGTATACAACAACTGGATCGATCATGACAAGAAGTAAAATCCAGGAGAACACCAAACTTGGACTGATCATGACAAGAAGTAAAATTTTGATGTTCACCAAACCTGGATTGAACATAACAAGAAGTCAAAATTTTGTGTACACCAAACTTTTATTACTTATAACATAAAGTAAAATCTTGGCTGTCATGATATAAAAGACTGTTTCGTTCAGATAGTATCGATTAATTTAGTTTTGTGATTGAATGTTTTATTATTGTTTAGTTTTTGTTATAATAAGAGTTAAAAGCAGATGATTGTAGGAAGTTTTGTTGATAATTCATTGACGTCGAGAATATAGAAGGCAGGCAGACAAGTAAGTGATAATGATTTAAATAGTGTGAAACAAGGGGGAAGCAGCAGACAGACATAAGCAGACAGATAATAGGAAAATTGAATAAAATTGGCATGAAGTTAAGTACCGTAGATGTGATAGGCCTAATGTTTAATATGTTATAGTGAAACTAATAGTAAAAAAGAAGATAAGAAAAATAATTATATTCCATCAAAGCATGGTTCTAAAGTAATTGAATCAGACTGAGTGCACTTTGACAAAAGGAACAGAGGATCTTCAAAAGAAAGAAGACCAAACAAATACAGTAACTCGTGCAACAATTGTAAGTGAACCACAGAGAATATTAGTGCGATAGAAATAGAGAAGATAGTTCATCTTGTCAACTGAAATTTTAATGTAATTGAATAGGCCTAAGTGGATATTTGACAAGAAGGAGAGAGTTACATACATAGTATTTATGATATGTCCATTATAGTATTGAAGAATGTATTGTACATATGTTAACTTGTTCTGAATATATATATATATATATATATTATTTTGAAAACAAGTGAAGTGCGAGCCGTTTATTCATCGTTGACTTTATCGCTAATAAATCACAGACACCTACTGTAGAAGAATCCTAAGCCAACAACAATATAGTATATATTTATACTATTAAGAAATATAACTAAAAGCCTATTTATTTTACAATTGGCAAAGAATTATATTTTATATTCTGACATTGGTGTAAACCAAATTTCCATCATTCCTGAGAAGAAATCAAACCTCATGATCTCTCCATTTAATAATATTGACAAACCTTCATTTTGTATTTTTGTTTCTTCCCATACTTATTTCATATAATGTTTTATATCTATTTGTGTCTGGAAAATAATGGGAAACTGAAAAAAAAAACATATAAAAAAATTAGATTACATTTTATGATGCCCACAATACACCATCTATGATTTTAGTTTCTTATGATTTAGAAACTCAAATTACCGATAATGACAAGCTAGAATATAGACTAAGAACCTCACATCTTTTCTATCTGCTGAGATATCATTCTATTTAGTGAATCCACCATAGTGATCCTGGAAATACTTGTTTACATACATCCATTGCACAATGGTGATTGGTATGATATTTTTTTAAACCTAAATACAGCTTATTTAGTAAGCCCGATAAATTACAGTGGAATTTGTGGTATTGATATTGTAACTTATAATTTTTAGTTATTTCAAAATGCATATATAAAAAATGCAGAGAAATTAAATACGTCTTCTGAATAACAATCCTGAATATTGTAATGTCAAATGGTATCCCTATATAACCTACAATTGGTCAACTTCCATTCTTTTCTTGATTATTATTACTATCTTGCATGAGTTATTCCATGTTTTTATGCTATTCTACCGCTTTGTTTTTCACCCCTTAAATAACAAATAAATAAAACAAAAAAGATTTAAAAGAAGGGTTTCATTTGAATTTTTACCTTTTAATTATATTATCTTATTATGGTTTGGTCTCTAAAATCTAGTGCTTTTGCTATTTTAAGTAAGCTACTCTCTCATTTTATATATTACAGAATAGTAATCATTATCATTATTCATAAATAAACAATTCTTTCTACCACTATCATACTATTCAGAAACTTGTTATCTTGAACCTTTCATGATAAACACTTCCTCCTCATGTGAAATGTACACCTTTTCTATATTTATTACCCCACACTTTTATCCTTTTTACTCCTGAAGAAGAATAGTCAAGGATTTGAAAGTACTCAAATTTCTGCATCTTTTGAAATCTGCTTAAAACACAAAATAACTGTGAACCCATGAGCTGATCTCTTCAAGCACAAGTTTAGTTTGAACCTGTAAACTGATCTCAATATATTTGAAAAACAAGTTTACTGTAAACCTACAGTGATTTCATAATATATGATTTAGGCATTACATTAGCTGTGATCCTTTAAATTGATCTTGTGTTTCAAAGGTCAGCTGTGAACTTAGGAACTGATATCACAACCTATGCTTCAAGCACATGTGAGCTGTGAACCTATAAATTGATCTCATAACCTATGTTTCAAACACAAGTGCTGCAAGCTGATAAACTGCTTACAACCTATAGTTTAAGCAAAAGTTTGCTGTGAACCTATAAAGTGATCTTACAACCTATGTTTTAAACATAAGTTAGTTGTGAACCTATAAGCTGATCTCATAACATATGTTTTAAGCACAAGTTAGTTGTAAATCAATAAACTGATCTTATATCTATTTCATATTCACTATTGAAAACCTGGAACCATCTAATTATTTTCAAATTGCTCATGAATCTAACTTTCATAACAATTTCTAACTACTTACTTGTTAAACTTCCTTAGAAATAAGATTTACATGGGCCTAATATTTAAATTCTACGCACACACACAAAAAATTGCTAGTGGTCACAAAAACAGATGAGTAAAAATTTTCAATTGATTGTAATTTGCACTGACAATAAAAATATAAAATGTAAGTTGCTTGTTTAAATCTTTTAGAATCAGTTATGTAGAAATATCTAAATATCTTCTGAAAACACAATTTTAGTGTAGACGTTGACCTGTTTGTCAAAATACAATGTTTTGTCTATCCAACTGCAGCTGTTATTTGTAGATGAATGCTTCTCTATCAGTGAACTGAATCCAACAATCTATATCAGAAAGATATCTGAATAAAATAAAATGTTCTTGTTTGATAACTTATTGTTCAATGTTGATTACCACCTGGTAATAAGCAACAGGCATCCTCTGCAATACTACAAGAATGTGTTTCTTGACCAACAATATTACAAACTATATAAGCACCTACCTGTAGCTAGAGAACAAAGTTTAAAGAAGTCATTTGTTTCATTCAGACTGTATTCTTCATCATTTAAGGCACTTTGAATATGTCTATGTCTGTTATTATAATATTCAAGGCACCTCGGAGATGTCTGTTTCTATTATTGTAACATTCAAGGCACCTCGGAGATGTCTGTTTCTATTATTTCAACATTCAAGGCACCTCGGAGATGCCTGTTCTTATTACTGCAACAATCAATGTACTCCAGAAATGTCTGTTTCTGTTATTATAACACTCAAGGGATCTTAGAGATGTCTATTTTTGTTAATAAACAAGGAACCTCTGAAATGTTTGCCTATTAATGCAACATTCAAGGGTATGTTTTTATGCCTTTGGTACTTCAGAACTTGGATCCTGATTAACTGCTTGTTTTTTTTTACTTATGAACTGTTCAAGAGTTGACAGTTTGTTTTTCTTTCTCTGTTGAACACACTGAAGAGACTGGTATAACAGATTCTCTATTAATTGTTTTTTTCACAGGAGTTTCTACTACCCTAGTACTGTGGATTTCCTGCTCAGTTTCATTTTTATTGCTGAATGTCAGGAGAGTATGAAGTTTATTTTTAGTTTTCTTTTTTTTAAGTAAAGATCTCTTTTTCAAAAGTTCATCTGGTTTCACTGAGCTTTTTCTTTTAGCTTTTGCAAGATGATGATGTTTTTTAGGAGAGTCTTTATTTTCCTCAAGTTTACATGATATTAGACCTACAGTTTCAACACTACTCACACTGTTCTTTTTTGAAGCATTTTCTATTTGAAAGTTGGGATGGTATGGTTTTAATCGCACGTGCCAGGCAATGCTTGTAACAGCAGTCACAGTTCGAAACTGATGTATGATGTTTCTAGGTAAAAAATAAATGTCATTGTCACGAAGTTGAATACGTGCATAGCGAACTCCTTCACGACGAAGTTGATTGAGTTTGGCATCCTCCACCCACTGGACACACTAAATAAACAATAAGAAAAGTGCATCAAGTAATGCTTCTAAAAGAAAAAAATTTTACGAATGTCTTATGTAATGACAATATCAGTTTATAAAGAATACATCAAACATTGATAAATTGAGGAAAGCCATGTTAACAGATTATTACAGAGGTTCTCAAGATTTATGCTACAATGGAACCCTTATTCAAAAATTTATTTGCAGTGGAACCCTATCACACACACACATATATATATGTACACACACACACACACACACACACACAAGAGAAACACATTATATGTATATTATTATTATAGGTGAAATTGAAAGATAAAATCAGTTTAAATATCAAATTTAATATTATATAAGTTTGAAGTTCTTACTTTTATAAGAAAAACAACCTCAATCTCCACTAGTGTGAGAATTGTGACATCTTGTTCTCTAGTCATCGCTTCTTCTTTAACTTATTTACCTCCCCTTTGATAATTGAAATATTTGACATAAAATAGCCTCTATAATATTGTCTAGCTCATGTGATAGAAAATTTTGATATCCTTCAATCTAATTTGTCTAAAGAGCAATCCAACAAAAATTCCCACCCCTCCTGTCACATCCTCACTTTTACAATTTGCTAATAGGTTTCCCTGACATCCACCCTCATTATATTTATAACCAATAGAAAGCCTAGATTTCAACCGATTGATTGCCATATTTTTTATCACTTAGAGAGCCAGAAAAATTGTGACAGTTACAGAACAGTTTCAGCTTTTTGTTGATATTAATACCATCACAGATTTTTTTCTTGCAAAATCCCTGAAACCAGTCTGCATAACCCAGGTTGAGAAACCCTGGATTATTACATATAATTATAATACTTGTCCAAGATAAACAAAAGTTTTAAAGTATACCAGAGGTGATACCTGTTAAACTTATGAACTTTACAAAAAAAAAGAAAAAAAAAAGAAGACAGTAAAAAACAAACTTCCCTAAACTTTTAGCTGTCAGTGTTTCTCAAGGTAAAAACTGTAGGATATGAAAGAAAGAGAGGTTATACTGAAAGAATTAACATATATTACATAATCCTGAGTTGGTCAGAGCAAGTAAGGGGTGGAAAAAGGATGTTAGCCATATGAACTGAGACTCTGAAACTAAGAGTTACCTTGAAATATGCCTATGAATTATCAACAAAAGGTAAATGTCAATATTCCAAAATTCTTCATCTTGGTATCTCTCAAATAACATCAGTTAAGTGTTATTAATTTTGATTCTTACATTCTATCTACACAATAAGTTCCAAAACCAGGAAGAATATGTGAAATTATTGCATAGCATTTAAAGATGAACAATTTGTTTAAGTAGCATGGCTTTATTTTTTTTGGATAAACTAATATAGACATGTATTTGACAGAAACTGCAAAGAAACTCTGATCACCTAAGACAGAAGTTAACATTTTCCTTACTGGAAAATGTATTTCCAACAGATACTTAGCTCTATGCACACAGCAGCTATTTCTTTAGATTTTGCACATTCCACTAGCTTTGAATATTTCAACAGTAGACATACTTGGAGCCAGAGCGGCACGAGTTTAACATCTTCCATTACCACTGATTCAATGCCAATATACGGAAGTAAGTATACTTTGTGAAGCAACACCTCTCATTGGGTGAGTTCTGAGAAGTGAGCTGCATAAGAGTAGAAATAGGTAAGGAAGTAAAAGAGAGACAGTTGGTAGATTGGAGAACTGCAAATGAAAGTAGGTGATATCCTGAGGGAGACAAAACTGCCAGACGGCAGAGTTAACAGGAGACAAAGGTGTTAGACATAGTCCACATTGTAGGGTGTGGACAATTTTGTCCGAGGATCATTAAAAGTGAGTCATATGACAGATTTGATGTGGTGAAACATGATACACCTATGAACATCTCTATCCAGAGAGAAATGTATCATCTGGAAGATTTGACAAATCCATCAAGTAAGCATAAAGATAAGATATCGTTGAAAGAAGACAAATCCCATGGCAAGAATATACAATTGTGGGAACCCTGAAAATAAGCTGTGAATGCCAAATAACACAAGAGACGACCAGAATAAGTACGATCACAAAGGGCTGAGATCAAAAGAAGAGAAATGGGAGAAAAGGAATGATCTCCCTCCTAAGCCAGCCAAGTCAAATGAAGAAACAAGTGGTGAGGGAAAAAGATCAAGGAAGATCTGTGAAATAAAGTATGGGGAGGGCACCCAATGCATAAATATCACACAAAAGGGAAAAAGAAGGTACTACTAGGTTGGAGGAACCTGAACAACGAGACAAGGATCAAGAAAAATCTACACATGTGAACACAAATGGGTACGAC
>NW_013667211.1:188452-204696 GCF_000517525.1 Limulus polyphemus
GAGGGCACCCAATGCATAAATATCACACAAAAGGGAAAAAAGAAGGTCTACTAGGTTGGAGGAACCTGAACAACGAGCAAGGGATCAGAAAAATCTCACATGTGAACACAAATGGGTGACACTCTCAGAAAGAGATGAAACTAGTCCTGACTGAGGGCATCCACAGCCACAGCAGTTGGATGAGGTACTGGGGACCAAAAGAAGAGTAGGTTAGAATTGAAAGGAGTGTCAAAGACAATGATCATTAGAGTGCCCAACAAGGAACAGTGAAAGACCTGACAATGGAGTGATTACTCTGTAAAAAGAATCCTGTCAGGTCAAGAGAGATGACCTGCTACTAAGTTCAAAACCACTGGTATGTGTTAAGCAGATAGATGAACCTGATGTGAGTAAGCCCGAAACAGAAAGTTCAACATGCGAAAGCAAAGGTCCCTGAAACAAGTCTCATCTTGATGACCAATATGGGAAATGACCATAAAATTGTCTGAGTGGACCATAACCAATTGATGAACAAGTGGAAATAGGATCATGCTTGATGGGTGGTCAAGAATTCCAGAACATTGATGTGGAAACTACCCTCCACATGAAACCAAACCCCTGAAGCCACGGAGATATGAATGTAGGGGCGGCAGTAGATTGCCAACCATAATGTTAGTAGCACAATACAGCTACCAAAACAGATCTTGAGAAGAGAAGGTAGCAGAATCATAGCAGACAACAGAGGATCATGGGAAATATTCTATTGGTCATCAAAGCTTTTGAAGAAGTCACACGTGAATGTGATCTAAAGGAGCAATATATTTGAGAGATGTGAAAGTCTCCAGGAGATAAAGAACCTCTCATGTCTCACAGATAAATAGGGAAAGGCTGAGCCTGACAGAATCAAGAAGTGAAAAAAACTTCAAAAATGAATCAAGTATTTGGTTTGAATGAGAATTTACTTGAAAGCTTTGACCAACCAACTCAGATGAGCAGTTTCATGGTGAAGTGATGTGGCTGATAAAGAGGCCTCCATAGAAGATGTAAGGAATTAGTCATTCATGTAATAATGGAAACAAAGTCCAAGATTGTGAATGTAGTAAGCAAATGCTCCCATGACTTGGTTGAATGTATAAAGAGCTGAAACAAAAGGGAGAGCTTGAAACTGGTACACCAGATCTCAGGGAAGAAATGGCGGACTGGGCAATAGGAATATGTAGAAAGGTGTATGAGCTGGGAATGTTGCTGGAGATAGGAGGTTACCTCCCCCCATCCTCACCCCAAGCAGGTAATAGAGGCTCCAGGAAGAAATCCAAGAATGGAAAAGGAACAAGAGCAGCTATAAGCCATAGCAAAGGAATCCTGGAGTTCAGAAGGATGATGAATTTCAGAATGTGAACAAAACTGATCCAAAAATGCAGCAGTATGTACTCGTTTGTTTGGAGAAGGAGGAAAAACCCAAATAATCCTCAGCATAGGAGGCACATAATAAGAAACAGGAAGAATCAAAACATACTATTCATTAAGTGAAAGAGCAAGTAAAATACAAATCTGAGAAATTAAACTCACAAAGAGATTTGGAGGAAGTTTATCCTCCTCTATAGGTGAAGAGGACCTTAGTACGAGCTGATCATAATTGTCATCCTTGTGGTCAGGTTCAGAAAAAGGGGAAGATGCTTCTGATGTAAGGACCGGGAGATGAAGCAATGAAGGCATTAATGAACCCACAACATTTTGAACAATTACAGTAATGTCCTCCACAGTTAATTAGCCACTAGTGGACACAGACAAAGTAGGGTCAGTGTTAGTGACATCATCAGAGCCTCAGGAAAAGGTATTAGTCATCATCACTTGAGGATTGAGTGCTATTAAAAGAATTCTTCAGATCAATCTTTTCTTTTGTGTGCAATAATTGGAAGGTGATATAAGTTGAAATAAAATTTTAAATTAAATCAACTAAAATGAATGACAGCTAACAATGGAATACAGGCAGCACAAATCTCACTATACTGAATAAAGTTTAAGCTTCACTAAACATGTACATTCATGATGGTGCTGAAGAAAATAATGAAGTTAATTTTGAGTGTGAGTGCTTACATAGATCTACTGCACATGGAGAATATATTGCCCTCCCATTGGAGGAGGGCTATTGTTGCATGATGATTACATTGAGCACCAACACAGTTAACGTTAAAATATGTTTTAGGTGGAAGATAGCTCAAGGCTAGTGGCATGCACAAGGAATAGCTACTGTAAGCAAAGAGATAAGGATATCATTTCAGAAGCTGTAGTATACCAAATACTATATTTTGTTAATTTGATGGAAGGTTGTGATCTATTAAGTTTAATAAACTATATGCACACGTAACCAGACGTGGCACGAAAAACAGACTAAATTGAATCCATACTTTAAAGAGTTTTTGTTTATGTACGTATGTATATATATATATATATATATATATAAGATGGAATTTATATAGGTAAGCTTATTACCCACCCATATAAATTATAAATCTAAGCCCATTACATATAAACATCAAGGATAACTGTACTTAGAGATTAACAAATAGAATCAAATTGTTTTATGGAACTGTAGGAACTTAACTATTGTTTACAATATCTAATTATGACCAAGAAGTGCTTTTATGTATATGGAAACAGAAACTAAAACTAAGTATTCTTAACACTAATGGAAGTTAAATTTCATTAAACTACTATTTGGTTTTAACTGAAAAAAATATTTATAGAGTAAAAATGAATAGAAAAACAATAATAAATTAAAGTATTAGGTTATTTAGAATTCTTCTTTAGCTTTTTATCTTGTAGAATGTAATATAGCTGAACAGTTTGTGGAATTTGATTACTGATTAATTGTCAGGCTCATTAATTAATTACATTCAACTGATAGATTATTCACACGAAACTTGGATAATTAGAATAACTGAAAACACTAATTTTAATTAATTGATTATTGTCATGAATCAGGACATTAATACATTAAGCTGAAGAACCATCAATTAATTGAAAATACCAATAATAAATCATAATGGCAATATTCTGGTTACTTAGATAATTGAAATAATCTAAAACAGTAACAACTGGAAACACCAATTTTAATTAGTGGATTATTTCACACAACACTAATCAATGTAACCGAAGCTCATAGGCAATATATTATCACAATAGTTACAGGTATGTCCATTTGGCACTTGCTTGTATGGAGAATGATACACAGTGCAACAATATTTATGATAAGTCTGACCTTTCTTAAGATACTTTCATAAAAATTGGTAAGATTTTGTTAAAGATTACAAGTTTTTTGTACACAGAGAATGAGATTATTTTAATTAAGTATTTCCACTCAGACTCTGAATAGTTTGAGGTAAATATTTATATGTTATTTTTCACTTTCTCCACCATATTACTAACTGTAGCTATTATCATAAACGTTTGGTTGAATGAAATGTTTAAAATTAAGACACATGATAAATATACATACCATTTAATTTTTTGTCAAATAATATTCAAAGAATTTTTGGTTATAAACTTAATTGTATGTCTTTACATTTTCACATATAGTTTTAAATATTTCCTTGCTTTAACTTTTAAAGAGTGATGCAGAATTCCAAGAGATTACACTTGTTTCAAGGAAATTTTTTGCACTGTAACCAGCTACTCACACTTGGTTAAGCTAGTAAGGAACATTTATTGGTTAGCTGGCATTGCTAGAGACATTAATGTCACTGACTAACCCTAGAAATGTTTCTCAAATTGTAGAAGTAGTCTATCTATGCTTCAAGAAGATCAACAGTAGCTCAAAACTATTTCAGAACTGAACTTGGATTTTGAGAAAATTCACATGGGATTTTAAATTGATTGGAAGCTTGGCATTAAATTGGTGAAAATGAGATGCTGTACAAAATTAATGATCTTAAGTGGCAACCTGACAGTTAAAATCTACATTTTACATCATTAATAAAGCTTGTAGGATACCTTTCTTTAAATACACAAAATAATAATTTATAAATTTCCTTACTTGTGAAACTGGAGGCTCATGAAGATCTACGTGTAACTTTCTCACTAATTCTGAAAAGTCACCAGCATGAAAAGCAACAACATCTTTGGTGATTCTGTTACTGCTGTACCTAGACAAAGAGATAGATGTTTAATAATAAACCCAAATATTAAATTATCATCTCTTGTTTCATACAGGAAATAACCTTATACAGTAAAACACATGATTCTGTTACTGCCGTAATTAGACAAAGGGAGTAGAGGTTTAACAACAAAATCAAACATGCATCCTGGTAACACAAAGTTCCAGAGCTTGCAGACAGATAGCAAAAGGTTGGCCTAAATGAAAAAATATTAAAGAAAACTCCCAGATGAACAATGTATTTGGTGTCGGTTAGAAAGAATATGGAGGTTTTTATAAGCCATCCCAAACAGGCAACTTCTCGCAGAAGAAGAAGTATATGAAAGGAAGACTCTTCCTGTGAGTGGGACAAGAGAAGCCAATTGCTCATGTAATAACAGGTTTTTATAAGCCATCCCAAACAGGCAACTTCTCGCAGAAGAAGAAGTATATGAAAGGAAGACTCTTCCTGTGAGTGGGACAAGAGAAGCCAATTGCTCATGTAATAACAGAATTGCAGACCAAGTCCATGCACATGGTGAGCAAAGCCCATGACCATGCAGTTGAAGACACAGGGGACCAAAACAATGCCAAATGGAAGAGCCTGGAACTGGAAGAAATGATTCTGATGAATCAATCAAAGGAAATGTCCTGAAGACTCTGCAATGGGAATATGAATAAATGCATCTTGATCATCCATAGTTTGGGTGAAAAGAGCCAACAGAGAGAAAAGAAATTTTCCACATGAAAATGATGACCATAAACCAATTGCGGAATGAAAAGCTGATAATTGGCTGCCAGTACCCGGTCTTTTTAGGTAACACAAAGAAATGAAAATAAAACCCCGGAGAAAGGTTGTACACCTTCTGTATGGCCTGTTTAACAGATCCACACCACTTCTTCCAGACATCGAAGATAGGTGGGATATGAAGGAGGAGGAAAATGTGGGCTGAGAGGGGAAAAACAATTAGAGGGAGAGTCTAAGAGTTAGGATAAGAGTAACCTATATGTCTGTGGAGAGTTGTCCCCAAAGATGTGAAAACCTCGAAAAAGAAGCCTAAAAAAATCCAAATCTACTTGGTAGTCAGCAAGGAGTCCAGCAAGACTGACATCGAGCAGAAGATGGTCAAGTAGAAGGGGAAGGATGGGAAGAGAGAAAGGAAATACAGGAAGCAGAGAGATTAGTATGAGGTACTGGAGTGGGATGGGATTTGGGACAGTTGAGTAATCAAGGTTTGATAATAGACAGCTTCTGCCCATGATTCACTTAAATCAGGAATACTTTCAAAAACATAAGGGTAAAGAAATGGGGCAAGGTAGATGTCCTGTAAAAAGAAGGAAGGAAGTCAAACATGGGAAGAGAGGGTATCCCTACACAACAACAAATGATCCAAGTGAGCAAGGAAAGGGCAGAAGTAGTAATACAGACTATAGTAGAAAAGAGGAGGTAACAGGAATCACCAGCAAAGGCATCTAGAGCTTGGTGGTGTGCCTCTGACATGAGGTGTAGAGAGGAAATGTACTGAAGCACAGAGAAGATGATCAGGCAAAAATGATAGAATCAACCAAGCACTGGAGAGCAAAACTGGCAATAAAGGGTCTGCTCTCAAACAGGCAAGAGGGATTCTAAGGTCTGTGACTCGAGAAAGGAGAAGTTCAATTGATTGTAGTCCATGATAAAAGAATCAGAAAGGCAAGGAGGATGTAGTTAGTTTAAAAAAAGAAGTATTGTAAATACCAATATAAGGAAAAGGGAGAAAACATAAAATTCATTAGGGTCATATGACACAGGGACAAGAGATAGAACATATTTAAATTATAAGGTTCTGATAATATGAGGAAGTTTGAATATTCTTCTCAACAGGAAGAGAGGTTCCTACGGCATTACCAGGAGGAGAAAACAAATGGCCAAACTCATCTTCCTCTTCATTCTCCCATTCAGAAAGAGAGGAATGAACACCAGATGTATGAATAGGTGCCAAAACTCACAGCTACTTAATGGGACCCATTACCTTATGCACTATGGCCATCACACCATACACATTTAACATACCTCCAGTAGTCATGTTTGAAATTTGACTTGTGTAAAGAAATTTCTCACTCATATAAGAAATTATATGAGCTTAAGAGTTCATATTTTGAAGAAAGTAAAGGAAATAAATTTCCTTAATCTACTGTAAATCTTGGTAACTTGTAAACAAAAAACAAAAACACATCTATATACATTATTATTAGTTCAGTGCTAAAGAAAAAGAATGAAAATCATGAGTGTAAAAGCACAGAGGGAGTTAGTGTGTAGGGGGTTGTGTCACCTTCTTATTGGTGGGTTTTTACAGCATAATAACATCATTATGCAGTAGTGCAATTCAGGAGAAATATTGTGTGTTTAGTTGGGAGTTACCTCAAGGCTAGTGGCATGCAAAATCTCTATGGCAGATGCACAGGGAAGATAGCTTTCTTTGTGAAGAAGCAAGTATCTATCGAATATACATTATCAGGTAAGGAAAATGTTAACATTAGTTATATAACATTTTAAAAGTTTTTCCTTAGTACTAAAGTAGTGAAAGCAGTGTTTAAATTATTTAATATATATTTCAAATGTTTCTCAATTTTTAAATGTTTTCTGTGTGCAGATTATTTTAGCTGTATTTATTACATAAATAATAAATACTGCTTTGACTATTTTAGTACAAGTTGTTGTCAAACTATACAATGGGTTATCTGTGCTCTATCTACTGAGGAGAATCAAATCCCAGATTTTATCATTACAAGTCCAAAAATATACCACTGACCCACAGAGAAACTTTAATATAAGTAAATTAATTTCCAAACATATTACTTAGTTAAGAAATACTTCTTTGAATACTTTAGTACCTCAATAAACATTTAAAATACAATACTTTAAATAAATCTGTTTTAATCTTCTTAGTTCTAAGTGGAACCATTTTAATAATTATACTTTCTTCCCTATTTCTTTAAATTAAGGCTCTTTTTCACTATACACATTGACTTAAAAATCAAAAGGAAATTCCAAAAACCAATGAATAGTGTATATTTTTTCTAAGTACACATTTAAACATAAATAGCAAGATTATAACATAATTTTACAGGAATAGGCCCAAAACTTTAACATTTTCAATCTATAACAGAAAAGGAAAAATACATGCTTCACATTACCTTTAATGTATAAGAACAGCTATAAAGAATTACAAAACACTTTAGTCTTAATAATGTGAATGGCAACATTGTCATATATATATATGTGTGTGTGTGTGTGTGTGTGTGTGTGTGTGTGTGTGAGTGAGAGAGAGAGAGAGATTTTCTTTAAAATTTTAATTTGAAAGTCAAATTTGCAGAAGTTCAGCATGAAAAACAGAATTTTTAGCTTGATAATTCTAATTCTACTCTGGTTACATGAAATGATGTGAAGAAATAGCAGCTAAAAGCTGTGACATTGCTTATAATCTTTTCCCCCATGTGTTGATCCCTTCCACAAAGTATAAAGTTAAACAAGAGTGACATGAGCATGTCTCTACAAATTTAACTTTTTCTTTCTTTTATTTAAAATGGAACTTAAAATAACAGTTATAAAGTATTTTCCATTATGGGCACTTAAAATTAAATATAACAATGCAAACAGAATTTAAAAATATATATAACAATGCAAACATAATTTTGTTAAGATTTGTAATGCAGAATATGACTGCTCAAATAAAAAAAGGTCACTGAATGATTTAAAAATAATTATTATTATTATTACACTTAAATCACCTTGAGCAAAAGACTGACAAAATAAGAAAAACTAATGTTATAAACTGGATCCTGTCTGAGCATATTGACAACCAGGGCAAGTGGATGATGGACTACAGATCAAAAAGAAAAGAGATAACTTGGAAGTGAGAAAGGAGTCAAATGCTTGCTGTGGAGAAGTATGCTACAGGAGGCAGAGCCACTGAAAATTTGAGGATCAAGAGGCCACTTCTTGGGAGAAACTGTGTCAGAACTGGAATGGCAATCTGCAATGAGGACGAAAGCACCTGGAACACGACATGGAAGAAAATGTATGTCAAGTGTGTGGGTTCAAAAAGGGAGATCCATTGTCTACCAAAGAGAACAATAATGAGTGCCCCCTTGGTGAGTGATATAAGCCACCACTGTCAAATAGTCGGAATGGAACATGATTAGTCAAATCCAGACAGGAAGAAGAAAGCGAACCACAGCATGTCAGACTGCCAGAAGTACCAGGGTGTTAACGTGGTAAGACCTTTCTTAAGACCATAGACCATTGTCCTGAAGTCTCCTGCTGATCAACCCACACCTCCCAACTTTGGAGATGAGCATCAGGAATGAGAAACAAATTTGGACAAGGGGGAGGTTGCAGTAAACCCAACGACATGGCATTTATTGTCAACAACCAATGCATATAGTCAAAGAGATAAAAAGGAAAGTTATGAGAAGAATGCAAATGAATCCTAGCAAGAGACCATGTAGAGATAGAAATGTGCCAGACCCAAAGGGAGAAGTGCTTCTATAGAAGCCACATCCCCCAATACATCAGAACCTTGTTAACAGTAAGATAGTTTACTGAAATGGCATGGATAACATAAAGATCCATCGAATGCATTCAAGGAAGAAAATGGATGGTCCAGATGGAAGTGAATGTTTAAAAAGACACTCCCCAAATAGACGAGATTGTTAGGAAGGTAACAGGAAAAGTTTATTCAACTGGAAAATCCAACCACCCAAGCAGCTTGTGTAAGAAGTAGATGAGCATGCTATGACTACTCCATACAGGTGACAGGAATTCCAAGTACATAGAATAATAAAAAAATAAACTGCCTGATGAGGCAAAATTAATCAAAACTTGTGTAGGGCAAGGCATGCAAGTACCCTCTCCCATAAGAGAGACAAAAATGCTCATCATGAAGCATAATGTCTGGAGAAGGTGGGGGATATTATACTGTGTAACATGTCTAAAAAAGGCTGAGGTAGGTTAAACAGATTCCACAGTAGAAGCCTGGGAAGGCAAGCCATAAACAGGTAGAGGAAAACTGATAAAATCCAGATCATCCCAAACAGGTTTGGCAGTTGTAAAATGAAGGTGAGCAGTAATATCGGAAGAATGTAGAGAGGAACCCGGCCCCAGTGGTCCTCACAAGCTAAATTAATTTTAAGAAGAATAAATTATAAAGAATTATGAAAATGAAATAGTCAATATAATGTAAACTCAAGTAAGTGTGTAGTGAAATAAATGTATGTATTACATGTTATGTGTTGAAGAAAACATGATATTGAACCTAATTACTGATTTGCTTATAAGATGAACGACAGGTAAACCAAAAATAACAAAGACACTTGTTAAGCCTAATCAAACTGTGCAAGGCAAGGTATATCACTAAGATCTCATATAAAAACCCTAAACTAACAACAAGTATGTACAATATCGGGAGAAGAAGTTTGTGCGGACCCTGACGCTAGCTATGTCTGTGAGAGGAAGCAAATCCCTGTCAGAAATACATTTTCATGTGTAGAAAAATTATAATCTTGAAAGTATAAGGCCTTCCAAGTAAAAAAAAAGTACATGAAGCACTGAGGGCATAGATATCAGAACATATTCAACTAGATGCAAGAAATAAAAGAAAATAAGTGTCCAAAAAGGGGTAAAGCTAAAATATGCAAGACAAAACCCAGGTCCCATATAGGATAATGTCTACGAACTTGGGATCACTGAAGATAAAAGGTTCAGAAGAGGTCTTTGAACAATATGGACAACAAAGATTAATGACTTCCATGGCATCTGAAAGTGTCAGAAAAGGCAGATCTGTAACCAGCTGTGAAGAGACTGGTAAGCCACATTCATGAAAAAAGGATACATAAGGAAAGAAACAATACAATGAGGAGTCAAAGGTAAACCATATACATTGTCTAATACACCAACTATGGAATACAGCCTAGAGTGACTGACAGAGAGCAAGTATTAGCATGTCAGATGTCTACCAACATTTTAAAAATATAGAACATTGTAGGAAAAATAAAATTGTTAAAACTATTTATCGATAACCTAATGTTAATAAATGTAAAACAAAGGAATACCAACCTATAATAAATAAAAACAGACAGTGAAAAAAAAAAGAGGCAGAAGGCCCACATTGTGGGGAAAAGCCAACAATCTGAAGAAAGAGAATTACCCAAAATTTTCATCACACGAGAAATGTGACAAGCTTGAAGGTGAACAAGTTGAGAATGTGGCCAAAGAAGTAGATAAACTACAGTAAAGGAAAGGCTCCAAGAACATGTACCACTTTTACTGATGTAGAATTGTCTGTGTGAACTGATGCAGAATGTTATTTAGAAAGGGTATAAACAACATGATACAAGAATGCTAAACAGCCCAAAGTTCTAAAATGTTGATTTGAACTTTTGCTTCCTGAGGAGTCTATGAACCAGAAATACCACAAGAGAGAGAGACATCTGTGAAAAGAGAAAGATCTATAGGATAAAGAAGAAAAGGAGATCCTGCTGTTGTAAACTCTTGATAGAACAGCTTGAGAATGACAGAAGAAATGATATACTGTGTAACAAAGGGTCTAAAGACAGACACCACTGAGAAGCAAGGTCTTATTGAAGGTGTTGCATGTAAGTGTGCTCCAAGGGAACAACTTTGTTTAAGGAAGCCATCATCCCCAAAGCAGAAAAGATACCTTTGGCAAAGAACAGGAAGAGGGAAAAACACCAAGCCCAGACTGAAGAATTTTTCAAACCCAAGTATCTCACAGATGAAGATATGATCTTATAATCACTGAATAGTTAAAAAAATTACGCCATTAAACTATTAACCACTTTTAAACCCAAGTTAAGTATTTTGGTGCCTATATGGGCAAAATTAACAAGGTATGCTTCATTTGTTGCCTTTTTTTTTGGCTTAACAATGTCAGTCCACATCTTTACTCAATCTTAGGAAAATTGATTTCAGTCATTTATAAATTAGTTACACATCCTGCTCTATAACATTAGTACAAGTAGATAACATGCAGATACTCACTCATGACCACAATGGACAGCCTTCAAAAGGCCTACAGCAGCAGTAGTAAACCTGTCAAAACCTTGGCCAACCTGGTCAGCATGACACTTAGTCCGGTCTTCAAACATGATTTCTCTTGGCTCTGAAGAGCGAGGTAAGTACTGAAGGTTTTGTAACTCACTCCTGAAACACAAAACACATCTAAGTCAGCTGCTAAAATTTAAGACAGAACATACTGCAATACAATAGCTTTAGCATCCAAGTTAGTTGTTTCATTCTAAAGTGGAACATACCGTGATACAATAACTTTTGCATCAAAAGCGAAAAACAGATTAAAACCCTACTGTTATAGAATAATAAAGACTATTTCTAAGAACTGATATCAAATTCTTAATAAAAAAAAAATATGTATTTGTTAGCATAGAAAACTTTCTCACCTTGTACCGTGTTAAAAGTAGATGCTTTAGTTTGGAGTAATAGTTTTCATTAAAAATTAATGATTTAAAACTTCTGGAGCAAATTATTAGTAATTAAAATCTACCGTTTTCTTTTAACAGAAGATTTTGGTGTCATATCTGCTGTTGGGACCAACTGCTCTCCTGGACGGATCCATAAGATTGGGCCATCATTGCTCTCTTGAGGTGATTCCATTTGTATAGAAGACATCTCACCCCATGGCATGGTCAATCGTAGGAAAGGACAGCTTTCCAACATTTGAAGAAATTCTGGAAAATATCCACCAACCTCCTCGTGAACTGTTCCAACCAAGCTGATTTGATGTAAAGGTCCAGCACGGAAAGTGCCATTATTGTAAGTTTTATGGACCTAACAAGAAAAATGACAAACTAAATAAGAAATTAATTACAGTAACATTTACACATAAATACACAACAGTTCATGCATGTATTCGTTTTTCAATGGTAATTGACAAAACGTAAGATTAAAGACAAAACCTCTACATAGTTTTCATATGAGAACTTTGATTCACTTATTAATAAATTAAAACATATTTACATATTTCTACCAAGTTGTCACTGTGTCACTTCACTTACAGATTAGAAACATCTACCTATTTTCACTCAACTTCAAATTTCTTTATTTTTCTTCACACTACTGTTTTTAGACAAGATTTCTATCATGTCCCTTTAATTTCATTTTTGTTCTTCTTGGTTTTTAGTGGTTTTGTATTTTGAGAGAAATGACTAAATGGGGAAGCAACATTTGTTTTTGCTACTGCCTAATTAATTTGATACTGGTCAAAAACTAAAGCAAAGGTATTATGATAACAAAAGAATCAGCACTGACAAACCTGTTCTCGATACTTGGACAAAGTGGTCGTTTCAATATCTGAGTGGCGAGCTAAGGAACCTGCTTTGACCACCAGTTGAGGATAGTTTTCAGTCATGTATTCCAGCAAATCGGGTATGAAGTAAGCAGAGTTGTGTACAATAGAAATAACATAATGAGCCACCCCAGGTGGGTCTTCCTTAAAACTTTCCTGTAAAACAAATAATTAATGTGCTGAAATTTACACTCATTAAAGCAAAACTACAAACAATGCTTCTGTGTTATTGTTATTGGAAAATTATGATAATGACTTTATTTAGTCTGGAAAACAAATATGAACATAAGCAAGGTGACAAAATGTTAATCTGTACATAGAGGTCACACCTTATCCACTTACACACTGCTCTTCATGTCTTTACACATTTTCAATGGAATTTTAAAACACTTGAAATTAACAGCATACATCATAGCATCAAGCAAGTTACTTTACCAGTTTATAAACATGACCAGTGGTCATGCTAGCTTTATAGTCTATGCCTTTCAAAATGCACTTGCCAAAAAATTTGCATTCCATCTTTCTTGAGCTGTTTTAAAATAGTTAAGCAATACTTGTTTACACAAAATGAATGCAATCTTTCTGTTTTGCTAACATAAACACTTTTCATAGTGTAAAAATGATTATACATAACTCCATGACCTTTCATCTTGAATCTGAGAACTGTCAAAATAAGGTCACCTGAATCATATTTCTTTCAGCCATGAGTTATACTTTGTCACCCTACAACAAATTACACCAGTAATTCATTAATAAGCAAGATTTTAAACAACAAGAATTTAACACGTGATTTTTGTTAATTTGGTTGCAATTCAACCTATAGAGCATCAAATATATTGTTCAATGGAATTAAGAAATTTAGATCCAATGTTTCAATTCCTTGCACAAAGCATGGTTTGGATTGTGTTAGTTGTAAAACTTATTTCTGCAAGCAAAAATAAAAAAATCCTCAAAACTAAATTACAAAATAAGTAACATTTTATCAAAACAAATTTTTATTTTAAGATTATTAATTGCCATTTATCTCTCCAACAGTAATAGTAACTACATTAAAACTCGCACAAAAACTGTAATACGAATTTCATTTGTAATATAATTCATTATGAAAGACAAATCATTTAAGCAACTCAGGATCTTAACATGCAAATAATATTAATATCTGAACAAACATATTCCACAAACATTACACTGTGTACAGCAACAGCTCCCCTACCACTTACTTTGGTTCTTTTTTTAATACCAACTGACGTAATGTTAATTTTGTTATACCCAACTGCAGTAAACATGAAAAATTGATCGCATAAAATTGTAAGAAAATTAATTCGGAAATAACATTTTTAAACAACTATACGACATGTTGTTTTATAAAGTTTCAAGAACCAACAGCCACCAAATGATTTAAATATACTGTTGTAACAAAATGTGGTCTCAATACTAATAAAAAAAATTAATTCCTGCATAACCCCACTATTTTTATGTTTCATTTATTCATAGCAGTAGGAACAGGAAGTCCAGATAGCCCGGCCCCCCTACTTATGTTTAAGGGAGACAACATGTCTCTAAGCCCTAGAATATTACAAAGAAACTCTGTATCACAGAGAGAGAGACAGGTTGATTGATTGCATAAGCAAGTTTCATTTTCGTAAAGACATTAGTTTTCAACCAATTCTGAAATTTCTCAGGTGTATTGTATATTTTTAGAACCTTCTGGAGAGGGGCAACTTGGTACACCCTGATACTGTTGACCTCCAATGCTATATATTTTCCTACATTGTACTCCATTGTATTTTGGACATGCAATCTGAGTTCATCAGCTTGTAATAAAATGGCTTAAAGATTGAGTAATCTATACTTTTAAGAAAACATTTCTAAAAGTAGATTATTTACACTTGCAATTTTGTTAATTATATATAACCAGTCTTCTTTAAAGTAGGCAGGATGTAGCCCAGTGTATATTGTGCCAGATTATAGGTCTGGGGATCCATAGTTTGTTCTACCTTATTGAAAGTAAAATAAAATTATGCTTCAGAGAAAAATAGCCCAAGAGTTGGCAATGGTAGCTGTTGACTGGCTGCCTTCCTTCTAACCTAACATTTCATAATAGTAACATCTACCATAGATAGCCCTAGAGCATTTTGTACAAATATCCAAACTCAGTGTCAAAATAAATAAACAATAAATCCCGACCTTAATTCTAATGTGTAATGATTTAATTAAAACTGATAAAAATTACATTTCACCAACTTAATCTAATTCACCAAAACAGAGCCCTGGTAATGTGAAAAAGCCCTTTTCAGAACAGAATATAGCAGAGTGTGTGGTTGACATATTATTATACATTCATTTTTACTTTCATTCATAAGTTCCAATGAATGAATAACAAACAAACTGTCCCAATGTCATTTGTGCATACATCAAGTTTGAGCAAGTTACATAAGAATTTATTATAATGCCTTTACAGCTCAAAAAGTGAGCATGTTTAGTGTCAACAGGTTTGATCCTGTGACCTTTCAATCACACAGCAAATGCTCTGACCTCCATGCTCATGTTTTATAGGTGCAGCATCAAGTTGTTGATCAAAGTAGGATAACATTAAAAAGCAAGTTGATATAACACATGATGGTTTTATACAAGCAACATGTTAGAAGTACACTATATATAATCTATTTATTAAAATATAAGCCTGACATGTATTCCTTACTTGCTCTGTACAGTAAAACTTTGAATAGTTACAGCTTTATATTATAAAGTTTGAAAACCATCAGGGAATAAATAAGAATAAAACAAGAAAGTCTATTCGTATTAAAGTATTATTGTGTTAACAAGTAACTTCTCTATATCATCTGCATTGATGTTTTTTTTATAATTTTTAATAATGTAACTTTTCTTCAAAGGTTAGCTGTGTAATATTTTAACCAAATTTTTGGTATTATTACATGAAAGGAGAGAATTCCACTATAATAACATGACACTTTGGATTAATCAGTATTGACAATATAGTCCTAAAGTAACCTAAATAAGTCAAACAAAGTTAAAATAATATTAATATATTCTGTAAATGATTAGCTTAACTGGAGTCTGATGTCAAAGCTTATATTTCTAATTCTAGTAACATTACATGAAAACAGAAACAGTTAAACACAAACATTTCAAATTAAAGATAAATAGTTTTAACTATTCATAATTATATTTAGAAAAGAACTATAGCATTGGTAATAAATATGCCCGTTTTTAAAATTTTTTATTTTAAGATTAAAAATACTTTTATGCATCAGAAAAATTTTGAGTTTCACATGCAAAATTTTTATAACATCCAGATAGTTATCAAATATTTCTTAAGAAAAAACTTTATATTTTATCTGTTATTATCACTAACAAATCTCTGTATGGGTTCAGTTGATTTGACAGATCTCGTAACAACCATAACAAATTAGAAAATAAATATAAATTATGTCTTTTTTTCTATCTAGAATGACTATAAAGTATAACATGAAAACACAAATGTTTAGCCTAAATAACCTAAATCTCATAATATTATACATTTATATATATTCATTATATTGATCTTTCAGCCATGCCTAGTTAACAATACAGAAGTTACAATGATGCAGTACATGTGCACTCATGTTACCATATCCAATAATATAAAACTGACCTTTAGTCTTTACAAAGTGACCTGTCTTGGCTGTGTTTTAGTGGACTAGTACTTTGTAAAATAAAATCACATTTCAATTCTTATATATATATATATATATATATATAGTATT
>NW_013667211.1:205696-206484 GCF_000517525.1 Limulus polyphemus
TTATATATATATATATATATATATATAGATTATTTCTATTTAGAAATAAGTTCTTAAACTAATTTTTCTTAAAACATAGAACAGTAAATAAAGAAAAGCAAACAATTATCTCTTCTAGCTACAACCTTTGTATTCGTTTGCTGCTTGTCCTAGGTTGCTAAGCCTTTTCAAATTTTGCATATGGTGGATATAAAACAAAATAATTTGTTTTAGGTTTTATATATCGATTTAAAATAACCACAAAAAACATAAATTACAATAATGATACCATAGAATTCCACTATAATTTATCAAGCTTAGTAACCAAGCTGTATTTCAGTCTAAAAAAATATGAAATTTCGAGAAAACTAAAGACACAACCTACTTCCTTGAAATCTTTGTTCGAATGAACAAGATGGTGTCCTAACACATAAAAATGACTGAGAAAGCCACTAGGGGAACATTCTGAGCTTTCAATTGGTTGTTCTCATGTCATATATTGAAGTAAGTGTATATAAGGGAGCATTTCCAAAAATTGAAAGAGGTGAGTGGAACTTTGATTCAGCACATGAGTGATATCTCAGCAAATAGAAAAGATATGGTGTTCTTATTTTATATTCTTGCTTGTCATTATCCAGTACTGCATTCAACATACCATGTGACACACAAAAATTGATGTTTAGGTGTGTTTTTTAATATTTACTGATAAATTAAGAAATTAAATAATGTATAATACTAAAATTTGAATTATAATCTACAGTTTGATACCAAACTTATTGGCATACATTCTAAAACTAGTAGTTGAATAA
>NW_013667211.1:206505-211890 GCF_000517525.1 Limulus polyphemus
AATACTAAAATTTGAATTATAATCTACAGTTTGATACCAAACTTATTGGCATACATTCTTAAAACAGTAGTTGAATAAAATTTTGAATGCGAGTCAACAAACGTGATGACATGTCCTTTGACCCATGTGGAAAGGGTTAAATAATAGTTATAAATTTCTGAAAAAATGGGGGTATATGCCCCTTGACTCCTCTCCTAGATTCCCACCAGCTTATACAACACAAAATAATATAGTTATACAATTATAAATTAGAAACATTACACAATATAAAAAAAACAGTATATTTACACTATATTTAACATTAAGTAGCCAGAGTTAGTTGGCAGTGGGTGTTGCCAGCCGGTTGCCTTCTCTCTGTTTTAACAGTTCAAAATCAGCAACAGCAGCATTATGACCTTCATAACTTTGCAATAAGAAAGACAGGGCAAGTAAGTTTATGGCAATGGGAATCAAATCCCAGGTCCTCATCATTCCACTTTGCACTTAACAACAAACATAATGGCAATATTCCAATTACTTGGACAGTTGGAATAATCAAAAAGTCTTTTTAATTTTGTGACAATTGATTCAATCATAATTTTGATTAATCGATTGTTGAAATAATCAAAAACTAATTTCAATTAGTTAATTCTTTGTGTGGCATTGACCATGGCATATCTTAGCAACTGCTAACATTAGACGAAAGTCATGTTGCCACACAAAATACCATGTTGACTGTGGTGTGCAAAGTGATGCATCATGATATTCAAACAGTAGCTGATATGTGAAAACTGTCCAGCATGATGCACATATCATCTCAGCATTCATCTCTCAATGCAATTATTACCTTTTATGTAGTTGCCACTGTATTTCCATCTTTCATAGGTTAAATTTAGATATAACTAACCAATCATGTTGTAGAAATAGACAGTGAAAACGTGTCCTAGAAACAATGAAAAGAACCAGATACATCCTTGTGGATAGCATAGTGGGTTACGGATCCAAGATTCAAGCACACAGTATACTGCTGAACATGTTCCATACTTTCAGCTGTGGGAATGTTTCAAAAATGATGGTCAATTCTACTATTCAATTAGGAATAATCATGTAGGTGGTTCATGCTGCTGACAGATTTTAAAGTAGCCTTCATTCTAGTCAGTAGTTCTAAATTAGGGTTAGCTATGCTTAAACCTCAGGGTCTTTGACTTGGATGGTTAACTCATGTTGAATATGATACTATTCAGGTTGAAAATACAATTACACACAGAAACTTTCAGATTATCTTACACTCAGAATCATCCACAATTTTTGGTAGTACATATATAGTTATGGAATAGATATAATTTCACAAACAAATTAAAGAAACAAATTCTTAACAAGAAATTTAATATTAATTTCTGTTATATCTTTATATTCATAAATATGACTGTATTATGCCTACATGTACATACTGAGACAGGAATCATAATTATGGGACAGTTTTTATAGCCATTTTTAGAAAAATATATTATTTTTAATAAAATACAAAAGAAACAATATTATTAACTGTTACATACCTGAAGAAATTCCTGGGCAAGATCTTCCATTTCAGAATTACTGAGGTGACAGATTTCATCCCAGTACATGTGCAGCAAAGAGGCTCCACCATTTGGATCAGTTTCTTTCCTTATGTATTTACCATATTTTAGATGTTCAAAGTCTGAGGAGGGTAACAATCGGGATATCTTTTGTGAGAGCTCTATCTCTTTGATAGGTTTTGAATCAGCTATACGATAACATAATTTCACAGGTAATTCCTGCTTACACTGGACACCAACATGCTCACAACAGGGAATTTTCTTGTTACATCGACCACAGATATTTTTTGCTTTATATTTACCCGCCACTGCCATCTTCCCTTCTGGTGGAATACTTTTTTCTTTAGATTTCTCAACAGATTTTATTCCTATCTTTCTATGAGATATATTATCACTACCTTGCTCTACTGAATGAGTGTTGTTTTGTGTAGATGATGTTGGTGTGTGTTTAGTTTGACTTGTCCTTGATTCAAGCATATTTCTCACTACACCACTGTTCGTTATGACATTGTGATTGTAAGGCTGTTCTTTTGATACAGGGCACTTTGGATTTGCTTCCATGGAAACTTTGACATCATTGACCTTACACTTAATTTTTTTGGTGATGACTTTTTCCTTTTCTTTGTTAGATTTGGAATACTTTCTATGTAGCATCTTCTTGTCACATACAGCATAATCTGTTTTTTTTCTATCTTGTTTTCCAATATATAAAGTTTCCTGAGGCTTAAAATCTCCAGAGCTACTAGCAATAGAAGTTTCCTTCTTTTTCCAGGTTTCTGTTGACAAATCTTTATTTCTTTCTTCCTCAGATAACTTCTTCCAAGCACTGCTAGCTTGTACAATTTCAGATTTTTTGCAATTCTGTGGGCTTACAGGGAAAGGTATCTTAGTATCAGTGAATGGAACAGTTCTTTTACAGATTCCAGGGTCATCACAAGTAACATTGATAGTACAGTTTGGTTCTTTGACACTTTGTTTTTGTTGTTGTTCTTTGTTTCTGTAATTATACCTCATGTCATCTGGGCTTACAAAATATCTTTGTGTAATGAAATGTTTGTCTTCTACTAAAGTGTTTGCTTTCAGCCTATCCATTTCATTCCAACCCATTTTCTTGAATGACAATTGACCACTATCACTTGGATGCAGTTCATGCAAATTTTCAGATAATTCTGTCTGTGATTCTTGTTTAATTAGATCCTGTTCAATAACTGTTCTTTGATAAACTTCTCCAGGATTTTGCTTAAGTTGTGTCCCTTTAAAGTGGCTTGTACTAGAAACACTGCTGCCCTGAATATCATCCTCAAGTCGGTGAAACCTGCAGTAAGATGACAGGTGGACAATTTTACCACAACATATTTGATGGGCATCCTTAGCATAAAACTGGACATCATTAGGATTTTTCAAACTATTGGAAGGTTTGAATTCATTAGTCTCCAACTCTTTCTTAGAAGAATATTTTGGAATTGAGTACTTTGAGTGATCAACTTTTTTATCACATTTTTGCCTCTTTTTCTCTAAATACGACTTCTTTGTAGTTGTTTCATCTGTTGTTTTGTGTTTCTTCTTCTTCTTTTTCATGCCATGTTCATATCTTCGTGCTTCTCTCTTAGTTTTATTTCCTGCCAATAACAACATGCAGATCTTTGGAAAAACAAGCTCATTCTTAAATAAAATAAATAACCTAAAACAAGTGCTGAGCACATTTCAGTAAAATGAATAATGCACCCAAACTAACAGTTTAAATAAATACTAACATAGATCCTCAAATTGATACCATAACAAATTATGTCATATACCACTTCCTCATATTCAATAATATTAAGCAATTAGTTACATTATATTCTATCAATTACTTCATATTTATTATTAATGTTATTTCTTTGTTGAAGTCTTATTATTGTAATCTTCCTTGTATATTATTATTGTTTAGTCATTTTTTGCAAGTTATTATTGTTAACTTATTATTTTGGACTGCTTGCTCTGTAAATGGACCATACATATTGGAGTTATTTTTCTTTTTATTACATGTGACAAGGTTATTTTAAATAAATAATTAACACTTTTACTGCACTATTTTCTTATTCAATTAATTCACTTTTCATCTTCATCAATCTTACCTTTTTACTGTACTATCTACACCATCCTCCTATAGTTGAAGACAGTTTAAACAGTAATGTGATGTAGTAACTTATATCAGATGTCAAGCTACCCTAAAATTGCACTGTCAGAGACATTTAACGGGCTTTAATTAGTCACTAGTCATTGTTAGGGAGGATTATTTAAAGTTCTGCCTACACCAGTGTCACACTTTTTAGGGAAGGGTGGGAAATCAATGATAGTGCATAAAACAAACTAGTTTTTATGTTTTACGAGTTATTTTGTATTTTTTCTTTAGTGTTATTTTCATCAACAGTATTGATACATATATTAAAGCTTGCTGAAGTGATTAAAAAAGTAAGAACTTTTTCAATGACCCCCATTTTTCAGTACTTGATACTTACCTATACATTGGGAACTATTCCCCCAAATATAAGGGATCATTTCAAAACATATCCTATGATGCCTCAAATTAACAATTCCTTCCTTAGCCTTGCACTAATGGCTTTAAACTTGGATAAGCACCACTTTTATTCCCAAGGATATTTTTAAAGAAATCAATCAGATTTACTGCTTACAAATCAAGTAGCAACTGTTTATACAATTTAGCTTTAACTGGTTAGTTGGTGATGACTCAATACATGGTTATTTTCACTTATTAACTCGGTGTCAGTGCTAGATGCTCTCCTCTTTGCCATTAGCAAATTAAAGTGCCTGTTATATGGCATGGAGATAATGGGAATCTGTAAAACTACACTGAATCATTACTACATATATCTTCTGTTTCTCTTCTTTTACCTCTGCTGATTGCCATTTTATAACCTGCACTTATATCTTATTGTATGAAAGTAAATAACACAGATTACATCATGATGAACTTGCTATTTAACTGACTGGAAGCATCTCTCTGCAGGATATTATTTATCGTAGCTATCACATCTTGCCTGGTATTTTAATTACACTGTTAATACACAGAACAGTCCTTTTGGTAGTGCTAGTGTTTCTACCTTATTGGTAGAGATCCAGTTACGAGTTGATAATGACCTATTTGAATAAACTGTTTACATTTCGTTGACCTACACCATGATACAGAAATATTTACTCATTCGATGTATGCCATGTGCACGGGCAATGCATGTTTACTAAGTACAAGATGAAAAAATGTTTCAAAAACTTCAACACTTTCAAAACAGAATGTTACATACAATTCACCATCTATCTTAGTGACCAATAAATGTAAGTACTGGCTATATTTATGCCATTACTGCTTTGTATGTACAATAATGTATTTTTTTACTATTTTTGAGTCTTGACAACAAGCAAGCACTACATAATAATAGCCATCATTGTTTAAATTATGCCATTATTAAATAACTATCAATGGTTGGGTTACAGAATTTTGAACCACAGACTAGGATTATTTACTGTAAAGTACAAGGCTATACTATATGTTTTCTACCCCTTCATGTTGTTTTCACAGTTCACCAAGTGGATGCACAGAGGACTCAACTTTCACTTGCTTTTAGGGGCAGACTGAGCTAAATGAGGATTAGGTGCCAGCTTATCTGATTTTCTTATAGGAATAACAACATTGTTTTAATTAGAGTTATTCTTGTTGGCGAATCAGCTAATAGTTGCAAATGGAGTCACCCTTGATCTTTACTGCCCGGTGGCCAGTTAATCTAACAAAAGTTAGATTACTTAAAGTCGGGTCTCCATCAAGCAAAAATGG
>NW_013667211.1:212865-213975 GCF_000517525.1 Limulus polyphemus
TGACGACCTGGCAAACAGTTATACCGAGCAAGTTACGGGAATTTGTGTTGCGCCAGTCCCATGATACTTTAACAGGAGAATATCTCGGAGTTAAGAAGACACTGAGTCACCTACGACAGAGATTTTACTGGATAGGTATGTGGCAAGATGTGGAAGAATGGTGCAGGACCTGCAGTATATGTTGTGCTAAAAGGAGACCCAAGCATAAGGGACGTGCTCCAATGAAGTTATATCAGGTTGGTGCACCAATGGAAAGAGTAGCCATTGACATTGCCGGTCCTTTGCCCCAAACTCGTGCTGGAAACAGGTATATTTGTGTGGTGATGGATTATTTCACCAAGTGGCCTGAGGCATATGCAATACCAAATCAGGAAGCTACAACTGTAGCTTCAGCTATTAGTGATTTCTTCTTCAAGTTTGGTATGCCATATGAACTGCATTCAGATCAAGGCTGTAACTTTGAATCAGCTGTGTTCCATGAATGTTGCAAGTTGTTTGGCATACGAAAGACCAAGACAATGCCACTTCACTCAGTCTGATGGGATGGTAGAAAAGTACAATTAGACACTGGAATAGGAACTGGCAAAGTTTTATAATAGCCACCAAGGTTACTGGGATGTCTTACTTCCTCCACTGTTGATGGCCTATAGAACAACAGAGCATGAAGCCGCTGGATACACTCCAGCAAAGCTGATGTTTGGTCGGGTACTTCAGTTGCCAGTGGACCTTATAACGGGACACCCACCTTATGAAAAGTTGCCTAAAAATGTGCCAGAATTTGTGAAAGTGTTATCTGAAAGGATGGATGATACTCATCATCAAGTGCATTCAAACTTAAAAATGTCTGCTGATTCCATGAAGCTATGTTATGATAAGAGATCTAACGAAGTCAGCTTTGTACCAGAAGACAAGGATTGGTGGTATAATCCCAGGAAGACCAAAGGGAAGTCTCCTAAGTTGTCTTCTTCATGGGAAGGCCCATATGATATAGTGGATCATCACTCTGACATGACTTTCCGATTAAATGTGGTGGCAAGGTAAGCCAAAGGTGGTGCATGCCAACAGGCTTTGGCGTTATCATGGTCCAGAACATTTCAGTTGGAACGAAGT
>NW_013667211.1:213985-226623 GCF_000517525.1 Limulus polyphemus
ATATTCATCATCAAGTGCATTCAAACTTGAAAACGTCTGCTGATTCCATGAAGCTATGTTATGATAAGACAGTGAAACAGTTAATGAGGTTACTACCACCAATGTGACTGTTACCGATAATGTGACATTTCCTGATGGAGCAGATGAACCCCACGTGAAGCAGAAGCCAATGAGACAGAGACCAGTACAGAAGAAGATACGTCCTGTAAAATTAGGAGACTTTGTTGTGTTTGTAAATTCTGTACATTTAATTAAGTTATTGTTAATCATCTATTGGTTTAATGTAAGTGGCTATTTGTTACCACAGCGGAAGTCACATGACGTTGAGAGAATGAGCGCTGGAGTTTCTTGAAGGATCATGAATTTGCCTGGCAACTCTAGTTTGATCAAGATGCCCTCTTTTTTAGCATATAAGCCTGGAGAGAAAAACCAGCAGCATTGAACAGATAGATAATTGAGTCAAGCGAACAGTAGGCACCGTAAGTAAAGTGTGTGAATTGCTATGATTGTAGCATGTGTTTATAAAAGTCATTAAGTTTAAAGCGACGAGGAATGTATTGACCTTGGAAATTCTGTGTATTACAAAGTTTGTATCAAGAAAGAATAAACTAGTTTTAATCAAGAAAGAACTTGTATCGCTGAAATTTTTTGGAAAGAATTTCTATGGGAAATTAACAAACAAGCAGATACGTAACAATATGTTACATCAATCTCGTATTTTCTTTTTTGTTGTACATACACTTCCTTGTATTTTGTAATCTAGGACTTGTAATTATTCTACAGATGAATGATGGAATAGTGTAATTTACTTCTGTACGTCAATTCAGTCTCATTGTATTTCAGTGAGCGGCTTTTAAGTTAAAACTGCAAGCGTAATACACACAAATAACATAACACCGTGTTGTATTTAATTAACGTAGGGCAGTTGCGCTATATCCTAGGGGAAGGCATAATTATTAATTAATAGACATTATAGGCCAGAGGAAATTTTGCACCCAGAGGGGACTGCCACGCCACTGGCTTATGAGGCAAATGCATAGTTAGCATATGAAGTAGAGTATAGTTATGGAAGAAAGTTTTAGTATCTGTTAAAGTCCATTTAAAGCCACCATAACTTCACTAGAACAAGGGCTTGACTAACTTCGAAATTCCTAGATGATAAACCACTCTAAATTCTATATCCATATATAGTAGCACTTTCACTCTTCAATTTAAAAAAAAGGGCCAAGCCAATAACAGAATTAATAACAAAAAAATCAGCACTCACTTCAGTTTAAACTCAACCCTCAACAAAGAGAAGAATTTCAGAAGAAATTTGACGCCATACTTTGTTGTCAAAGGAAAAGGCAGGGAGTTCCTTATGGATCCACATACAATATTCATACTGCAGCAACCAAGTTACTTCCTTTCAAACATACCAACTAAAATAACAGCTCCAGTTGTTAAAAGCCAGTTAAATTTTTGTATTTTTAGAGATAAAATGAATGTTAAACAAGTACTTATTACTTACATCTTATATTCTTTAGCTCTTTCCTCAATGAGTTTGCTTTCATGCTGTCAACAAACATAACCTAAAAGTATGAATATCCTTTACACATTACAGAGTATGCATCACTTACCCATAACTCTCACTCTCCCAGTGTCCACATAAGTTATTGTACATGCCTCAGGAGATGTTAATGTAAGCTTTGCTTTTCCATCACAATTTAGCTTATTTTAAAGTTGCAGTTGTGATAAAAACCATGTATAACCAGATTGTGGGGAGATGGGTGGGAAAGTATTTCAGTGGTAAGTATATGTTCGAAATTGGTGAGTGTGAAAAATGATTCAGAAATAGTTATAAATCTACGAGTAACAGGTATTGACTGTTGTTAAGCACAAAGCTCCACAATGGACTATCTACACTGTACCTACTATAGTTATCAAATTTCAAGTTTTAGCACTGTAACCCTACAATATTATTGCTGAGCCACTGGCAAGAAGATAATAATCTATACCAGTGTTTCCCCAACTGTGTTCCATTGAAACCTGGGGTTCCACGAAAAAATGTTGTGTAGCATAGCTGGAGTAAAAGAGCAGACCAAGTATAGGTATGGTTTAAGAGCTTATCAGCCCATAAATTGTACTACCCTGTATTCCTTTTGTCATTGGCTATTTCATTTATGGGCAGAGCCTAATTTATGACTTGCTGTAAGTTAGTCACTACTGATAGTAGAGCAATGTTTCAAGGAAACAAGTTAGTCTTGAGTTTGTGAATATTTTGTAACATTACAAAATTATAGTGATTTCAAATATTGATACTACTTAGCTATGGATCGGTGGATAAAATAAGGAACTTTAAGGTGAAAACTAGTTATTCTGATAATAATTCTTTATGATTTTACTTTTTAACATGAGAATGTTTCTTAAGGGTTCTGTTAATAGTTTTACAGCTCAAAAGTGTTCCATGGCCAAAAAAGTTTGGGAAACACTGACCTAGACAACAACAAATATACAGTTGTGGTATTTTCAGATAAAAGTAAATTAAGTAGGTCTGTTCTATAATGAGATTCTAGGCAAGATAAATTCTGTAGTAATATCAAATTCTATTAAAACAAATTGAGTCTGTATTAAGAAATAAATGGAATAGACACAAAGTCTGTATACTTGAACTGGAGGTTGGATAGTCACTTTTACTGGAGTTGTGAATTGATCATGCTGGCTCTACTCCCTCATGAGCTTATTTCTAAACTGATCGACGCTTTCTAGATGATGATTCAAGCTGTCTAAACCCCAGATTACATACTTGAATCAGTTATGTCAGGTTTATCTAGAACAGCTAGTGCATAGAATTTAAAAGTAAAGGAGGTCATAACCACGACATACCAACTGACCTATCACCGGATAACACTGCTGTCAACCTTCCCACACAAGGTTCAGCTTTACAGTCATACTTCCCATGGGGTTTATCTCTAAGGGAAGGACAAAAACAAAGGTAGATAGAAAGAAATCAACTTAAGCATTATGCAAAAACTGCATATACCTAGAACAAACTAAACATTTTGAAAAAATTCTACAATATGATAAGAAGTAACAAAGAGTCCTGACAGGACATTTAAAATATTTTACTGAACATGAACCTGAATCAGCAATGATAAGTAACACATTTGGTGAAAAAAGTGGTTACTTCCGCTTACAACCTAAGTTCCTTGGTAGGAAGGTCTTATCAGGTTTAAGTATAGAACTTTCCGAAAAAAAAAGCAAAGTATGAGAAGCATCAAAGGCATGTCACTTTTCCTACTTGAGGAAAATAATATTAACGTAAGAAAATACATCTTCAATAAAAGTTGGAAAAGCAATAAAATCACTAAGTGAGATATCATTAAGACAAGACCTAAGTTCCATTAGGTCAGGCTTGAAAGAGATTGGGAAATAGGAACAAGAATGAAAGATAACTTGTGTTGTACCTAAGGTGACAGGGAGGGCAGCTCTGTAGCCTGTAATAGAAAAAAAAGTAAGCAACTCACAATCATGAAATAAAAATATGAAAAATGAAGCAATCCATGGAAGAGAATGGAAGACATGAAACAGAATTTCTAAGGCATTATCCTCTGAAAATAGCTCAACAACACTAGTAGATGACCAGGGAAGAACATATACAAAAATGTGACAAAAGTTTTAGCTACTAGAAGATAATCCAGCTTATCTAATAAAGAACCATATATTAGCCAGTAATGAAGCTGTAGACAATGAACACTGCTGTTGAGGCTTGCACAGAAAATGTGTACAAAGGGATAAAACAAAGTGATCACCTTGAGAAAGATGACACTTGTGTGGAAACTATGATTGATTAAAAGCATAAATCAATAAAAAAGTGGAGTCCACAACTGGGAACCAGTAAAGTGGAAGATAATTGTCTGTTGTTGTAAAAGCACCAATCTTAGGATGACCGGGCTATAGGACAAGTAGAAGACTCCCCTCCCTCTTCCTTCCTAAAACAAATAAAGTTTAAGAACTCAAAAGTAAGAAGAGCTGTGGAATATAACAATGCTAAAAAAGAAGATTAAAACAGTAATATGAATTATAAAAATATCAGCAATGACTTAAAAGTTCAAGAACTAAATCATCCAACATCACATAAGGCAAAACAGAAAATAGTTCAAGATGTAAGACAGAACATACCCAAAGAAAAAAAAAATCAGACCAGCAGAAGCTTCTCTTTAATTAAGGCTAATTAATAAATTCTGTTCTTTAGATAATGAAGGCATATATGTCTGTGAAAGATAATTTTTTTTTATAATGAGAAAAGTGGGGATGTTCCACGATTGGGTGACCACACAAACATGAACACTCACGAGGGACAACAGAAGATGATATAGAAGTTAGTTAATAAGGGCTGAACAATAGAACCATGATATCTCTTTGCATGCTCAAGGTAGACTTCATGAGGAAAGCCTCTAAAAAAAAAAAAGTTTTAAACTTGCCAAGATTGTTAGAAATATTTGCAGTAGTGACTTAAACTTAATAGCACAACTGTCAACAAAAAACTTGAATTATGGTGGGAAAGCAGAGCTTATGTAATATCTGACATTTATGCAATAAATCAAATGGATGGAAGGTGAGAGAGTGGAGAATTATTGGTAAGTGACATGTTCTGCAATGCATAAAGGGCATTCAAAATTTTGAGTGACAGCATGAGAGCAAACTCAGCAAAGAAAGGCTTACAGTATTTCAGAGGTAATACTAAAGCTGAAACAACCAGTAGAATTTGCTCTTCAAATATTCATTACCTGTATTCAAGTTTTCAACAATAAAGACAGTTAAAATATCATACATCTTTTTTGAATACTTAGCACTGTTAGTTTCTTTGTTCATAGATTTGATGCAAAATTAAGTCAATATTCATCAAGTTACACATACTCTTGTATCTGTCAGGTGATCCGAGTTGTTTTACCTACAATTCCAATCTGCCAGAAATCATTATCCTTCACATGTTCATTAAATTGAGGAAAGAAAATAAGTTCTGGGAGAAAATTATCACATTTCAATTACTGTGCAAAGCACCATGAGTGTAACATTCTGAGTTATAAACATTATGTATTATGGCAAAGTTAGGTTTGTTGATTAATATGCCACTTAACATTATGATGGATAAGCAGACATGAACATATGTATTCAGTGGTGAAATTACCTTGCACTTTGCATTCAAGTGATGTCTAGGCCATTTTAAAAACAGGAAAAGTCTCCGAAACTACAGAATATTAAAAAAACAAAAACGAATATTTGTACACCAAATTTTGGTTTGAATATTTTTTAAGTGTTCTTTGTATATTTGTTAAAGCTCTATGTAAGACTAACTGATTTTAATCATAATTTATTTTACAGTGTGCTATTTGATGGTATTACTGACAGCTCAGTTATTAAGCAGGAAGTGATATTTGCATTATATTTTGATCTAAATCCACTTTCAATGAAAAAACACAAGGCCCAATGGCGAAGGTAGAGATGGGGTTCCTTTCCCTACAAAATCCTTATTTTCCATGATGTTATGTAGTCTTTGCATCAACTTCCTTTAAGTGTTTGCTCAATACATATACACAAAATAGGCCATGTTGTCCTTCGTGCTCATCATACAGAAAAGTAGAAACTTAAAAACCACTCTTTAATAAAAAAAAACTCATTGATTCCACTCTTAAGTTCCCGTAAAGTTTTGATATCCACTACTGCTGCTGGAAACTCAATCACCATGTTAGAAAAATATAACTTTCAACTAGAGTCTAACCCATTTTTTCCAAATTTTAAAAGCTGTGCCCTCTGATCCTTATAACAAATCAATTTTGTTAGTTATAATGTTATTAGATAGCTGTTTCTCATAATTCCATTTTCACATCTTCCAACAAATTCTTATAGTTCAGTAAATTGTCCATCCTATCTGTTAATTTAAACTTCTTAAACTTGTGCAGTATATCTCTCATTTTTTCATGCCATTAGTTAGCCAATTATGCTTGATCTTCACTGTTATCTATTTCCTCTTTTTAAGAAAATGTCTATTTTGAAATTAAAAGCAATTAATTTTGGGAAATTCTACATTCTGGTGAGACAGAAGCTGCAACACTGAAGAAGGTTAAAAGATTTGATAAGTATTTTAGAGGTCAGGATTGGATCTAAGAAAAAGAGTTTTTATATGAAGTTTGGTGTAGGATGGTAGTAGAAAATGGGACATCTTAGATGGGCCAAATGAACCCTTGGAAATGAAATAGAACTACAACTGTTGTCTTTTTGATATATTTTTTAACTTGGCATAAGTTAAATTTCAATTTAATGAAGGCATCTTTTAAACAATGCAAGCTCAGTCCCATGCATACATTGTCATTATAGTTCTACAGAATTAACATTCTGCTTATATGTAAAGTGTAACCAAATTCTTTTTTTCTATCTAATAGAACATACAGTAGTTCCCATTTATAATTTATAAATCAAGTGACTTCAAGTATATCCCAACTCCCTTAAAAAGCAGAAAACTAATCAGTGCTCTGACTCCCCTCCCAACTATTTGATCCTCAACTTTTCATACATGTCTGTGTGTTTGTATGAATTTAGAAAGAATAAGATTTATTTCATAAACATATCTACTCTGTATTAAATATAGTTAATCACAGTATCAGAGAATAGTAATTTATTATATTTTTGAGTGTATAAGAAATAGGAAATGTTTATACTTAACAACTAAACACACTTAATGTCACAGTTAAAATATGAATTCTAGAAAAATCTAGCAGAAAAAAATAACCAGCTTAAATTAATAACAAAGTTTAAATTTAATATATTGTGAAAAGTGGATTTTACACACTTGTATTTGTAAATACACAAACAGTTGAAACACATATTTTGATTTCCAATTCCAATGATGTGTCTCAAATAATGTAACGAACAAGTCAACATACAATTTATACATAAATCATTCCGAATAAAAACACTTTTAGAAAACGCAGAAAAATCCGTCCATAACACTTTTTATAACTGCACAACACCTACTGTAATTGTAAAATAACTAGCAATGCCCATAATAACAATACTATACGACTTGTTTACCTAAAACCGGCCATAACAGTACATCAGTATCCAACGTACACAGCGGACTCGCGCCTTCAGTGTCGCTGCGCGAACTATGGTGCTTCTGAGGAGGTAGTCCTGGCAAGTTACGATAACTGTTGGGTTCTCTTTTTATAAAATGCTTCGAATCAAAATTAATTTCTTTTTTTACAGAATCTTCTTCGGCGTAAATAGTAAATTTTGCCTTTTTCTTTCGTATCCCCTTAATACCTGTTTCATTATTAAAGTAGCTAGATTTTGTCTCGCCGTCATCACACGAAGCCATCTTGCGTTTAAATCTCTAACAACCCGGATAGTAGATATTAACCTAAACTCTATTTTCAAGACTTACTGTGAAAGGTCCGTGATTCTTCATCTATAACGTGATTGGATTCGAACTTTCCATTTAACCAATCGGAATCTATGTAACTTAGGAGCGCGAAACTTTGCTGGGCTGTTGGCGGATTGGTTAGGCGCATGCGTATACTATGAAATCTTTCTCAATAGTATTGCGCTGGCGAGGAGGTAGGTTAATAGCTTAGACTTGTTGTGGTACGATTGTTGTTTGTCTTACTAATTTTTATTGCATATAATTCATTAAATAAATATCAAAATGTCTGAGAGCGCAGCAGCTCCCAAGAAGATCAGAAAAGTTGAGGGAGCAGGTCCAGGAGTGGATACAGATGAAAGTAGTAGAGATTTCGACCCTGAGACACAGAAGTCTTTAGAAGAGATTGATGCTTGTCAGAATGAAATCGACGCTCTCAATGAAAAGGCTAGTGAAGAAATACTCAAAGTTGAACAGAAATACAACAAATTACGGAAACCTTTTTTTGAGAAGAGAAATGATCTTATTAAGAAAATTCCAAATTTTTGGGTGACAGCTGTATCCTTTTCGTTGTGATAATGTTCTCCTTTATAAAGATATTGTTAAAGCTAAGCCTAACAACATGGAAGCTAACTTGTGTGAATGCACTTCTGCCATGCTTTGTTCTATGGTTGTTAGCATGCGGCCGTGTAGCCTGCCGCCGGGTGGCTAACCGGTATTTCTGTCGCTTCGCGCCAAATAAAAGCGTTCGTTTACATGTTTAGTCAATAGGATAGTTAACCCTAACTTTAGGACTAGAAGTTACGTCGTATGGATTAACTTGTACAGTGCAACCTTTATATCCTAGTCATTTGTAGTAATGTTATTACGCCTGAAATATAAACTTTTTTAAATTTCCTATAAAAAGGAAAATGTATCTATGATGTATTTTACATGGCTTTTTTTTTTTTTTGAGTACGTTAAATTATTGTTAGTAATAGTATTAGTAGTATTTCATAATGTTTTAACTTTGTTTCATTTCTGTAGAACTAATGTGCTCAGTTGGACTACAACAGTAAAAGTCAGTATTATCTATATATATCAAGACCCTTACTCCTCGTAGCCTATGGGGCCAATATCAACCAAAATGTTTATGTAAACACTATGGAGAATGTCCCAAGGCAGTCAAAATTGAATTTATTTCTATTTTGTAAAACCTGTTGGTTAATTACCCCCAGCCTATTATTGAGTCAATCTTGGCAGGTTGATGCTTTAGATAATGTTGAATATTCTGAATTAAATTTTGGCAGATTGCTACAAGTTCTTCAAATACCTATAGAATGATAGGTTTCTTTTTGGTGAGTGTAAAACACGTAAATATACCAGTTGGATTTTCGATACGTCACTAGTTTGGTCTGGTATTTCATTGGTGGTAGTGTCCAGGGTCACTGATGAGGAGTGAAATTCTCCGAAACTAGTCTGGCTCATATCATAAACAAACACCCAAATGAAAGTATAAACCATTCCAAGCTTTAACTTGTTGTTAAACAAATGTTTAAACAACTCTACTTATTCAATTATATACATAGTAGTGTTTATTATAATTTTTAATTTACGACATGTACTTTTGTAAAATTTAGTAAGCTTTTAGTAAATGCATGTCTGTTGTGTACGAAAAGATAATTTTTGATAACTTATTTCTTCTAAATATTTGTCTGAATTTCTGAAGCTTTTACGGAGTCAATACAGTAAAAAATGATTTTCTTGCTCAGAATGAAAATACTTCTTTTTATCTTACAGTTTTTATATTTCATTTACACAACCTTTAGGACAGTGATTCATGTTTGGTGGGCATGAGATGTGGTTATGGGCTGCCATAGGCCAAGACAGTATCTTCTTTGAATGCATCATTTTGTTAGATTTCTATTTTTCTTACTTGCACAGTGTCTATTGTTAACCTTTTCACTTCCGTTTTCTTTTAATTTCATGGTTATTGCACGTACTTAGGATCACCACTATCTATCAAATACAGTACATCGCAGCAAAAGCCCACTAGCAAAGTGTGTTACCTGCATGATCTTGCAATTGAAAGTCATAATTGAGCCAGTCCTCACATCTTTTCAGTAATTTTCATATATTATAAGTATTGAAAAGCCTTTAATGAAATTCACAATATACTCCCAAGTAATGGGGAGGTTGCATGACAGAGATCCTATAAACTCAACTATTATAAAAAATATATAGAAAAATGAGCATTCCTGAATTACCAAAATTATTAGCAGTTGCTATTTCACAGAGATACAAGTTAATTTAATGTGAATTTCCATGTCTTGAGTTGTTCTAGCAAGATCAAGTGAGTAGTATTACCATAGTTTTTTTTTAAGTTTTTTAGTGACTAGTCCTTAATGAACAGTAGTTTGTCAATCATCCACAAATCTCTGCTGTCCTTGATGAAGAAGAAGAAGAGTGTTTACATTTTCTGAGCAAGCTAGAGGTTGAGGAGTTTGAAGATATTAAGTCTGGCTATAGAATCAAGTTTTTCTTTGATGAAAACCCTTATTTCCAAAATGATGTTCTTGTCAAAGAATTCCACCTGGGTTCATCAGGTAAGAAAATATTTAGTTATTTTGGAGTTCTAATGTTTATATGTGGGGTTGAGGCACTGCTGTAAGAAATAGTTTAAGTGAGAGACAGGACATTTGTAAGAAACCATGTGTAGAGTGGTAGGTGTGTTACTATGAGACTTGAGAATAACATGCTTTGCCACTTTTGCTTCAAACATTAACAGTGTCAAAAGACTTTTGTGTCAGAACCTTTAATTTCAGAGCAAGTCTGATCAAAGACTCTGATTTTTTCTGCATGTCTCATTTACATGTATTAATTACATGCTAAGGCAAAATATTACATTGTTCCACATGTTGATATTGCATCATCACATGATCACAGTTTGATTTTAAATACCTGATACTGTAATTCAATCCAAACAATACAGTTGTCACTAGTCTGGATGAACAAGCAACATAAGATTGTGTTTTTTACTGTGTTCCAGTTTATTTTGAAAATATGTTTCCTCTTTATTACATAAAGGTTATAATTAATACAGTATTTTACTAGCTTCATAAAATGTTTCATAGTAGGCTGTTTACCTTAATTTTAACTTATTCATTTCACCAAAGCATAATATATTTGTTACCTGACATTAGCTTCAGAACATCTGGCAGAAAAACTCTAGTGGGGTAGGTAGGTGGTACTGTTTTACGGAATTATGAGAGTCAAATGTGGTATTGGCATAAGAAGCTATGTTGAGGGGAAAGTACTGTTACACAGTAAAATGTAGTATGCGGTAGTGCTACTGGAGTAAGCCTGTAAAAAAGCCATGTGATTATTGGTGGTGGTGTTGCAAGAAACCATTAATTCTGTGGCATCCACATGGATACATCATGTCCAAAGGGTGAGATTGAAATTATAGAAATTAAATTATTTTTATTCAATAAAAAGTTTGATTTTATTCATAAAAACGTTTTAAAAATTTCAACTTTTGAGTTTGGATTTATTTTAGTGTGATATTAATTAAAACATTTTTTATGATTAGGGTTATAGGTTATTTAATAGGGATAGAGAACTAAAGAGAGGGGTAACTTTATATGCAAAATGCAAGTTACATCCTGTTGAAGTTAGGGATATCAAAGAATAGCAAGGAGATTGAATCTATTTGGGTTTCTATTAGCAGGTGTAATAGAAACAGATGAAGTTAGTGAAAAACTTTACAGTAAGATTAAGATTTCATCTGTTAATGAAGTCATAATTATGGGTGATTTTAATTTCAGCCATATAGATTGGGAAATGCTAGAGTCAAACCATGAGGGAGAAAGGTTTTTTGGAAACTGTTCAAGATGGTTTTCTGCACCAATTGGTCAAGGAACCTACTAGAAACAATGATATTTGGAGATCTGAAATAATATTTTGCTTACAAATTTAAAAAAATAATTTTTAGAGATAAATTTTTAAATATTCAAGATAAACATATTCCTTATAGAAAGAAAACAATGGCTGCAAGTAAAAACTAGGTTGGCTCACAAAGGGTATAAAAGATAAAATTTAAGAAACTTGAATTGACCAATATGATGTGAGATTATAGAAGATCAAGAAAGTTGGACAAACAGGAAATTAGGACATTAACCCTTTCGAGACTGGTCACTGGTGAAAGGCCATGTCATCTCGTTTGTTGACTCGTGTTCAAAGTTATATTGAACTACTATTTCATGAATTTAGGTCAGTAAGTTTGGTATCAAACTATAGATTATAATTCAAATGTTAGTACTATACATTACTCAATTTCATAATTTAAAAGTAAATATTATAAACATCATGTGGTATGTTGAATGCAGTACCAGTTCAGATTAGATGTTTGTGAAGTCAAAATACGAATCTATTGTATGAAAAATTACAAATATTGACAAGCTAGAATATAAAATAAGGTCTTAACTGTTCTATTTGCTAAGATATTGCTTATGTAATAAATCAAACACAGTGGCACCCCATTTTTGGAAATGCTTCCTTATATTCACTTATTTCTATATATGACATGAATAAGCAATTGGAATATCAGAATGTCCTCGTAACCACCATAAAAAAATTAGGAAATATTATGTCTCTTTTTATTGTAGAATGACAACAAATTATAACATGAAAACATAAATGTTTAGACTAAATAGCTTTAATTTCATAACATTATACATTTATATATGTTTATTATATTGATCTTTCAGTTGTACTTGGCTAACAAAACAGAAGTTACAATGACATGGTGCATGTGCACTCATGTTATTGTATCCAATAATATAAAACTGACCTTTAGTCTTCACAAAGTGACCTGTCTTGGCTATGTTTTAGTAGACTAGTATTTTGTAAAATAGAGTCACATTTCAATTACTATACATTATATATGTATATAGATTATTGCTATTTAGAAATAAGTTCTTAAACTAATTTTTCTTAAAACATAGAACAGTAAATAAAGAAGAAAAGCAGACAATTATATCTTCTAGTTATGACATTTGTACTCGGTTGCTGCTTGACATAGGTTGCTAAGCCTTTTAAAATTTTGCACGTGGAGGGTATGAAATGAATTTTTTTTTATTTTTCAGGTTTTATATATACAGTTGAATAACCAAAAAATCATAAATTACTATATCAATACCATAAAATTCCAATATAATTTATCAGGCTTAGTAACTAAGCTGTATTAGGGTCTAAAAAT
>NW_013667211.1:226751-239696 GCF_000517525.1 Limulus polyphemus
CAGGCTTAGTAACTAAGCTGTATTAGGGTCTAAAAATATGAAATTTTGAGCAGACTAAAGACACAACCTACCTCCTTGAGATCTTGATTTGAAAGAACGAGATAGTGTCTTAACACGTGAAAATGGCTGAGAATGCCACTAGGGAGACATTATGAGCTTTCAATTGGTTATTCACCTGTCATATATTGAAGTAAGTGTATTTAAAGGAGCGTTTTCAAAAATAGAAAGAGGTGAGTGAGGCCACTGTGTTTGATTCATCACATGAACATTATCTTAGCAAAGAGAAAAGATAAGACCTTCTTATTTTATATTCTAGCTTGTCAATATCGGTAATATGAGTTCCTAATTCATATGAAACTATAGACTTGGTATTTTGACTTCACAAACATCTAATTTGAACCAGTGCTGCATTCAACATACCATGTGACACACAAAAATTGATGTTTAACTGTTTATATTTACTTTTAAATTAAGAAATTAATCTACAGTTTGATACCAAACTTATTGACATAAATTAATGAAATAGTAGTTCAATAACATTTTGAATGTGAGTCAGCAAACGCGATGACATGGCCTTTGACCCGTGACTTGTCTGGAAAGGGTTGAGAGAAAGCTTGATAACTATATGAATGATAAGGGCTGGCTTTAAGATTTTTTTAAACTTATAATAATTAGTATAGAGAATGGGACAGCCAAGATGAATCAATATGTCTCTTGTTGTTCCTAAACATTAGGTTATGCATGTGGTTGAAGTGGCTTCGAACTTTGTATTCGTAGTGACAGTTTTGTTTTTACTACATCTCCCTCCCTCTGGCGAAAATTTGAGCATAATGGGTCACCAGTGATAAATTTGATGAATAGCATTATCAAACTTTTGGTTTCCAAACTCTTGGTAAAACCAATCAAATCACTGAGACACTACACACTTATCCGTACATTTCCATCTAAGTATACATAATATAGATATAAACCTATCAGTACGCTCAATCCAATCACCTCGCAGAGAGTATGTCAGTACCAATTTTGTGAACTAGTTGCTATTGAAAGTTTATATTTAAATAAAGAAGAAAATATCTGACTGCATAATTGGGTTAATTGTTATCAGTGGATTATGGAAAAGTGTATGTGATTGGGAAAGGTGTCTTTTTGAGCGAATTGTTTGTCATAGGAAGTAGTTATTAATTATGCAAGGTATATACCATTAAGTAGTATAATTTTAAATTGTTGTTACTCATTATTTACTGATATAATGGCATTTGAACTGCAGTCTTATAAAACTTAGATATTCCTGTCTGTAATGATATTAACTATTCTTCATTTCCTCAGAGTTTCTAGAAAACTTGTTAGGCATAAAACCTTTGAAGAATGAAAAGCCAATCAAGTTTCACATAGTTTTGAATCAGAATTACTTCAGTTCGTATGTGAAAGATACTAAGGGATTTTGGCTTTTGTAAAGATGAAAAAAGCTGTTTCAGCTCATGGGCATGAAAACTTCATAATTTTCACCATTCAAAATATAAGTTAAAAAAGAAAGAAAGAAAATGTAGTTAAATTAGAAAATAGTTTTATATTATTTTAAGTGAAGAGAGATTTTTTTGCTATTTGAATCAATAAAATCAAATCTTTAAAATTCTTTAAAAAATTTAGATACAAAATACATTATTTAATACTTCAAATAGCATTTATGTGTGTGTGTACATGTACACGCACACGTATAATGGAAATAATTAACTCTTAAATAAACCTTTCCTTTATTAAATGGTGTTTTTATGTTTTAAATGCCTCTCCCTTTTGGCACATGGAGATAGAAATTATTTTCCCTGTTTTGGGAGTCTAGCTTGACCTCTGTTGTGAATTTTCCAAATTTTTTCTGGTCATAATACAGGATTTTTAGGCCATTACAAGGAGAGTTCAAATGGTTTTGAACAAAATAATGCTAGTTTGAATACTGTAACTTCAATACAAGTGTAAGTTTTATCTTTTAGACAATCGCTGTTTCTCAATTTTGGTTGTCATGAGAAATTGTAGAATAGTGGTCATAACATGTTGTTACGACAGCGGAAGTCACGTGATGCTAGTAACACGTCATGAGCTTCTAGAAAATTCATGTCCATTCGTGAAGCCTCGAGTATTTAATAGATGTTTGGTATTCTTGTATATAAGACTGCCAAGAAGTGACAGCAACAATGGCAGAGATAGAGAAGACAATTGAGTCAAGCACGTGAATTGTTCATTTGTTGTGAATTATAGCGTGACTGTGGAAATTAAGTGTATTGCAAAGTTGTATTGAGAAAGAATAAACTAGTTTTATTTAAGAAAGGACTTTTATCTCTAAAGTTTCTTCGGAAAGAATTTTTACGGAAAATTAACAAACAAACAAAGACGTAATAATATAATGAAAGCTCTTGTGAAATATGTTCAAATTTACAGTACTGGTTCTTATCTTATACTTCATCAAATTATGATATTGGAGTATGTTAGGAAAACAAATATATTTCCTGGAACAGGTTTTATAATCATGTAGGAAGACAGAAATCATTAATTAAAATCTACAACAAATGTAGGCATTTTTAATTGTTTCTTTAAAGAAACATCACAGTGAAATATTTTTGAATTTATGAAGCAGTAATTCATACAGATATCATGTATAGAAATATCTGTTACTTACAGAGCTTCCCTCAAGTTTTAAATTATTTATACCCACCCTCTTTTTTTCTGCTGTGGAATAATATAAATCCTACAATAGATGTGCTAATTTGACATAGGAGTATTTTATAGTTAATTGATGGCAGATACTGATATAAAAATAAGTGTGTGGAAGTGCTACTATAGTAAAGGGGTGACCCTTTATTTTGGATCTACATGTTTGTATTGTGGCAGTTAATTATTTTGAAATCTTTCTAAATTGCAACTTAGTAAAGTGAAAACTTGTTATATTTTAGATGTTACTAAATTGTCAAGGTTGAAGAGAATTCATTATTATTGTTAAAGCAGTGTTCCTTACATTCTAAGTAAATAGTCTTTAATTACATGAATGTATATATTTGTTGTTGTGTGTACTGAGCAAAGTTCATTTGGTGTTTCAAGGTGGTTCAATTTCCTTGATTTAATACTAGTATCAGTTGAGATTTTTAACCATTCTTTTGGTCTTCTTAGAACAACAGTCATTACTGGTTCTGTGTTGCTCTTTTAAGCTAGTTTTTCTACTTAAGATTGCTTTTACAATCAGATATAGATGTGTCCTTGGGATGTAAGTCATGATATATCAACTGGTATGAACACTGTTCTCAGACTTTTATCTTTTTAAGCTAAAACCAACTATTTCATTCTTTTGATCACATTACTAAGTTTTATTAGAGAAATTAATTGCTGTAAACTCTCAAATAGGTGATCCAGCATCTCAATCTACTCCAATCAAATGGAAAGAAGGAATGGACCTAACCAAGAAACAGAAGGAAAGACAGGCATTGATGAAGAATAATCGTAAAAGGGCTCTTGAACAACCACGAACATTTTTCTCTTGGTTCACAGATCATGGGGATGCTTCAGCTGATGACATTGCTGAGGTTAGTTAACCTCAATGTGCATTTTTCTAAAGATATAAGTAGATTTATCTGTATTGTTTCTGCTATGTGTATATATATATTAACTTTTTTTTAAGTAATAATATTTTTGTGATAATTACACCGTAAATCAAATTATTAACCCAACATTTACTGTTTTGTTTATTTGGTGTCTAACAGCTACACAGAACAAGTTTATCCTAATTTCTTAATGTTGACAGAATAAAATTTGATTTACCAAAGTCTTTTTCAGTGTCTCTCTCTCTCTCTCTTTTTTAATCATTAAGCTTTTGACACTGAATATAAGTTTGTTTTTTTAACCAGTTACAAAAGGCATAATGGATGTTTGTTTTTTTTCACTTCAGGTAATTAAAGATGACATGTGGCCAAATCCTCTCCAGTATTTCTTAGTTCCAGACATTGAAGTGGAAGAAAATGGACTTGAAGGAGATGATGATGACAGGTTAGTATTTCACATCTCTATCAAAACACTGAAACTCTTTGAAGTTTAATAGCTATTATTCTACATTAATGTTTCAAATATGAAAGGAATTGAAGCTATGATAAATCTATTTAATGAAATATTAAATGAAGTTTAAAAAATCTGGTTTTCATGATAATTCAGTGAAGAGGAAGAAGTAGATGACTCAATAGTTGTAGTTGAAGAAGAAGGAGAAGGAGATGAGGATGATGAAGATGGAGAAGAAGGTGGTGAGTCCTGTCTTGTGTTTTGTTAATTCTGTGGGTTCAGACTTTTAAAAAATACTAGGATATAATTATGACGAAACACCAAACATAATAACCCTTTAGAAATGTTCATATTTGTACTTAATGTTTTCTGAAAAATATTTTGAATCTTTTATCAAATGAAACCCTCCCAACTTTACAAAAGTGATATCTTCATTTTTATAGACTTTGTTGGGAAATTTTGGTTTCCCACTCTATAAAGCTTTTCAAATTAAAATGTTTTTCTTTTTTACTAAGCTAGTTTACTTTTTTATTCACGTGCTATACAACTGTTGTACTACATTATAAAAATAAGCTGTTTGTGATTCTTTAAAAATTGTATATTGTTAACAAATGTGTTTTAAGTTTAGAAAAACAAGTGCTTCTCATTCATGGAATTAGTCATACACCTTTGTTGTAAACCATTTGTTTTTGATGAATATTTCCGTCTTATTAGAACATTTCAATGTAGAGGTGCAACTGTTTATAAATTATAGAAAGTTGGTGTAAAGTAAATGTTACCCAAAAGAAAACTTTTATTGGATGTAGATACTTCATTTGTTTTGATTAGTTGGGTAAAAATTTGTTAGTAGCAACATAAATGGAATGTCAAGATGAAGTATGCATTGTAAGCTGTTTTCAGATTTTTATAGATGATGGTTATGATTTCTTCAGTTAAACCTCCTAGCTTATAATTAAATAAACTTTACTTGTTTCAAGCTTAAATTTTACTCTTTCTGTTTTTGCATATGTGCACTTTTTAATTATTTGTATCTGTTAACCCTTTCACGATGGGCTCAGTATAAAATACGTGTTTGTATACACGCTTTCATGTGTTAAGTAATTATACTTTTACTTTTAACGCAGTATGTGTATCTTTACAAAATATGATAGACTTTTAGTAAAATTTACAAGTCTTGTACACAAAAAATCAAAATTTTCAATGAAGTATTTTTACTGAAGATTAGTTTGTGAATATATCTGTTTCATTACTAGTCCGAGTGCAAATTGATTTTTGTGTTATGATTTTAAATAAGTATTCTTCATCCCAAAAATCTCAACTATCATTTGTGTAATCTCTACAACCTCATAAATACATATCAAATGCTTGTTTTCAGTAAAACTTTATATTTTGTGTTATTTTCTATACTCTAACTCTATACGGGGTTGGTCCAATTGACCAACTTCGTAACCACCATAAAAATTAGGAAATTAATATAAATTTTACTTTTTTCTTTTTAGAATGACTACATATTATAGCATGAAAACACAAATGTTTAGTCTAATTAGCTTTAATCTCATAACATTATACATTTATACATATTTATTATTTTTATTATATTGACCTTTCAGCTGTGCCTGGCTAACATTACAGAAGTTGAAATGACACGGTGCATGTACACTCAGGTTACCGTATACAAGAATATAAAACTGGCCTTTACAAAGTGACCTGTATTGACTGTGTTTTAGTGGATTAGTAATTTGTAAAGTACAGTGACATAGAGTTATTAAACTTATTTTTCTTAAAACATAGAAGAGTAAATAAAGAAGTATAGCAAACAATTATCTCTTCTAGTTACAAACTTTGTACTCATTTGCTGGAGGGTATGAAATGAAATCATTTCTTTTAGGTTTTAAATATACATTTTGAAGTATCCAAAAATCATAAATTACTATATCAATACCATAGAATTCCACTATAATTTATCAAGCTTAGTAACTAAGCTGTATTTGGGTCTGAAAAAAATATTAAATTTCGAGCTCACTAGTCTTACCTTACTGCTTTGAACCTTGTATAAAAAGAGAATTACATATCCGTATATTTGAAAAAGACTGAGAAAGCCATTAAGGGGACATTCTGAGCTTTTGATTGGTTTTCACATGTCATAGACAGAAGTGTTTCCAAAAATGGAAATAGGTGAGTGTGTGTTTGAGTCAGTACATGTAGCAATATCTCAGCAAATAGAAAAGATAGGAGGTTCTTATTTTATATTCTAGCTTTTAAATACAGATAGTTTGAGTTTCTAATTCTTAAGAAACTATAGGCTTAGTATTTTGATATCACAAACATCTAATTTGAACCTGTGTTGCATTCAACATACCACATGACACGCAAAAATTGATATTTAGGTGTGTTTTTTTTTAATATTTTTTTTAAATTAAGAAATTAAATAATGTATAATACTAAAATTTGAATTATAATATTCAATTTGACATCAAACTTATTGAAATAAATTCATAAAATAATAGTTAAATAAAATTTTTAATGTGAGTCAACAAACACAATGACAAGGCTTTTGACCCGTGTTAATAAAGTTAAGAGAGAAATGGGGTGATTAGTTATATACATGGATGATCACAATATTTTATACATTGTATAACTTTTGTTTATTACAGAAGATGTTGATGATGAAGAAGCATATGAAGAAGGAGAGGATGATGGAGGTATAAATGTTTATTGAGCTATTTTTATATTTTGACGTTGTTGTTAATACATATGTTGAGGTAGCACTGTGGTTGTCTGAATTAATGTAGCTTGTTCTTTTTAAATTTTTCAGATGGGTACATGTTAAGGTGCTTGTTTTTGTCACTTAGAAGGGTGAATTATTAATAAGGAAAAAGCTTCTAATATAAAAACCCTGTAAAATCAATATTTACAATATCATGATATTGTTTGGTATAGATTATATTTGCAATGCTTTATATCTCTTGGCTTGTGAAGTCATCAGTCACAATACAAAGATATATCAAGGAAGAAAATATTCTTTATTGCCATGTGAATGTAGTATCTGGGTAAATTCAATTAATGTATTGATAAAGATGAATTTTTAAGATTATACAATTTGAGCTTAGAATTTGGTTGTAGGTTAGCTGGAGCTTAAAAGCCTGTAAGAAACAATTAATTGTATTTTTCATATGAATCTATACATTTAAAAGATGTATTACTTGTAAAATATGTAGTTAAAATTTCAGTTTGTTGATTTGGAAGATCTCAGAGACCCAAGTCATTCATTTGTGTTCTTTAGTCTCAGAATGTGTTAAATAGTCACTTTGGTATTCCTAAGTTTTTAAAATGTTTTACTTTTGCCGATGTTGCAAGTATCCAGACCTCAGATGTTTGGTAAGTATTGACAGAAGGACATCTGTTTTGTCCTCCTTCCTATTCTTGAGAACTTAATTTATGTTTTCTGTGTATTATATTTAGATAAAACATTAGGTTAAGTCTGTTTTGATCTATAATTGATGTCTTATTTATAGGTAAAGATTTGTACTATAGATTTCAGATAGTTTCAGAAAGCTCTCTATATTGCTTTAGGAGAAGGTGATGAGTGAAGATTTGTCAAGAGTCCAGTTAGATGTTGTACAACCTGTTGCAGTTAATCCCTCACGGACACAGCTCGTAAAATGGCATGACTTTGGAGCCATTGAAACATTCTATCCAGACCTTTTTCATCACATCATAATGTTTCATTTCTTTATCAGAAGAATATTGTTCAAACTTTTATACTGAGATTTCATTTGCAACATTTGTACCTAAACACAAGCAAGCAGCTGAACAGACATAAGCTATGACCAAGACCATTGATTTTACTTTTAGTAGATCAGCTTTTTTCATTGTGAATAGTGGAACTTTGTGATTTATATTTCTTGAATAATTTGTGTGTTTTGGTGGTGTAGATTATTTAAACTTAAATATAAAATAAAAAAAGTGAGTTTGTATGTATAAATGAAATAAGCCAGATTAGTGGTAAAAGAAAAAAATATTCTAGCATAACTAAGACTTGATAAAGTTAAAAGGGTTTAAAAGCTGCTGTGTCTCTTTTTCCTGTTTGTTTTTTTATATAACATTATATACATATTCACCTTTCATAACATGTTAGGTTTTTATTTTTATTGTTATAAGGGGATAGACACTTAGAACCATTGGCTATCAAACTCACTTGTACAGCTACACAAGGATTCTTTCACATGTATGTACCATCAGCAAACTTCACAATTATATGGTCTCCCACCTCATGCAGTAGATCATCCAGGTGAGGGTTAATGCAAACTTTCATGTGCTTGGTTTTAAAGTAATTTTTCTTGTGTTTCTGTGACAGTCTTTGTAACGACACATTTGAAGTAGTGTTAAAAACATTATTGGTGTGGGTGTACAATTTTAGCATAGTAAACCATTTTTCATGTTCAAGTTATTCTTTGATCATTTTGTTCTTCTAGAATGATGTTTGAGGGATTAATGCATACCATAAATTTGCAGTGTGAAGACATTTTTTAATATCATTAATTATCAGAATCCTTTAATGCCAAGAAGATGAAAGTGTTTTTAAGTATTCTTTAGATTTATTCTGTGTACCATGTGTTCTACAGGTTATGAATTACAGCAATTTTTTCAGTCATCAGATTAGAGTTGTTCATTCTTTGTGTGTTTTTCTTACTTCCCTAGTGTCATTTAAATGCATTTTGAGTGATATTTGTTAACATTTTAAGAAAGTGCTCATCCAGAAGGTTACATATGTGGTATTGATTTTAGTAAACTTTGTAGACTTTTTTGCAATGTAGATGATGATAAAACTAGATAGTCTCAAAACACACACTATTCACATTAGATAAATATTTACTACTGGTAATATAACTATGCAGATTAAAGTGTACAAAAGTTTTAGTTAACAGACCACATGTATATAGGATTGTTCTACTGCGAGGCTCATCTAATATAACTTGGTTAGTGTATCTCTGATAAACTGTATTCATAATTTATTTTTAATGTTTAGCTTATCAAACCCAATAGAATTAACATAAGATGATCTGATACAAGTTCTTCTACTTTCACATATTTAATTCAACTTTTTTTTCATAATAATAATGAAATAAACTTCGTTTAGATTCGAAATGTTGATTATAAAAAGAACAATAAACATTTTATAAAAGTATAGAGTAAAAATGTTATGAAAGTTACGTTTTTTTATTAGTGTTAAAAATAGGATCACAGTCTCAGTGTCTGGTATTACACCTTACAAACAATGGTTTGTTTTACAGATAGATACTTAATGATGCATGAAGTGATGGATGAGTTTCAGATATCGAATATTACAATTTCTGAACTTGGTCTGCCTTGCAAGTAATGACATATAATGTGGTATTCAGGTTCACTAATGTTCAAAAGGTTTCTGCAAAATGCAAGATTAGGACTATTAAGCAAAGAATAAATTGAACACAGCAAAGTAAATCACCGAATTGTAGTTTATAGGACAAAAATTCATTACTTGACTCATAAACAAGGTGGTTTGTTTCCTAATCTGTCTGGGATTCTTCTGTTTCCTCTGTCTGCAGGGGTTGACAACTGCAAGAGAAATCATAATCAAGAAAAGGAACTAGAAAAACACGAGACTAAGATTCTCCATGCAAAGTCGAATATGACGAGTTCTCAGGTTATATGTTCAACCAATGGTCTATACATGCTAGGTGTACAGATTTCTGTACTGCATTTTGTATAGAGTACTTTACCAAGAAATTGTAATGAAACGTACACATGCTAGCTTGATACATCAGGAATAAAAAGGGCTAATATGTAGCCTTTAACAGTGTAAAAAGATAAGCATATGCTACGAATTTGAGACATATATAACTGGATAAAGAATTATACTTTACTAATTATAGAAAGTTGAAATTTATGTCGTCACAACCCTTCCCTCCTTTATCTGAGAGGCTATCTTTGCCCTAAATTTTAAAATTGACATAAATGATCAAATCAATGAATTAATAATGTGTTATAAAATGTACTCATTTTCCTCAGGTGACACACACAACACCTAACCAAAGAGGAGAGTTAAAAGAAGATCAGCTGTTAGTTGGAAAAAGAAAAATACAACTCAAATCGGAATCACAATACGGATCAAAAAGTAAATCAAGTCAAAAAATACAATAGTCTTAAAAAGTAAATTATAAAAGTCGTGAACACTAATCAGGTACTACAAAATAATTGCAAAAGAAACAGTTTACAACAAAACTAACGGCAATGTTTGAAACATACTGAGTGTTTTTCCACTAATCATCGTTTCATCCATGGTGGGCGCTATCTCGTCAGCAGTTGCAACGATAAACAATCAAGCGGATCGTTAATTAATTATCAGTCTTTTGACACCAAGAAGATGAAGCTGTTTTTAAGCATTTTGTGTACCACGGGTTATGAATTACAGCATTTTTTCAGTCATCAGATTAGAGTTGCTCATTCTTTGTGTATTTTCTTACTTCCCTAGTGTCATTTGAATGCAATTTGAGTGATATTTGTTAACATTTTAAGAAAGTGCTCATTCAGAAGGTTACACGTAATATTGATTCTAGTAAACTTTGTAGACCTTCTACATGATCAAAAAACTAAATTGTCTCAAAACGCACATTGTTCACGTTAGATGAACTGCAGTGTTTAAGTCTGAGGATGTTTCACCGTGAGCCTTCGAGTGCAGTATTTGTCATGCAATTCACAAAACTGTTTCATTAACAAACTATGGAAGAGTTAGACTAGCTGGTACGGCTTTGTAAGTTGGCTGCACGTATCTAGCAAGATAACTTGCTCAAAAACATAGACGTCTTTCAATATAGTTGGCAGGTGTGATTCTCTCTCAGGCCTGTGGATTAGAAACATTTCTGCTCTTTCCCTCTCTGGGTTGACGTCTCCTAAATGGTGAAAATTGCACCATTTGAACTAAGCACAGTTTCATTTACCACGTGTGATCCAGTCTTTTTTGAAACTTTTCTTCCGTTCCTCTTGCAATTTTATTTTATTTTTGAAGCAAGCTGTTCAACTTCAATTCACAACTCCTGACATGTGTCATCTCTAATTCAGATTTGCAATCTTCAATGATGCATGCTACTGTACTGATGTCCATGTCATTTACATGAAGATATTTGGAGGTCACTGATAGAATTTTGCTTAATGTTACTGGACAAAATCAATAGCTTTACTAATGCTGTTACGCTTCTTTGTCAGATGCACTGTCAAACAGCATTTAATGAATTATCTCTACAACTAGCCTAGTTATAGAAAGTAAACATTTTGTTTGCCAGCTCTGTCTGACCATCTTGATACGCTCGTTGATATAAGAATTTTGATAGAACGGGAATATTTGTTTCAAGTAATGTCTTTGGGTTGAATTTTCCATAAATGTGTATAACATATGCTGTATCATAAATGTATACAGCTATTCAACGACTCGGAAAAAAAGTTTGCGATTCCAAGTATTCTTGCAGCACATTTCAAAAACATAAAGATTTATTCTATGTGCGTAGCAATACACGAAATACGTTTTATCATAAGTTTTTTAGCAGATTACACATCCTTGTCTCCTCATATTGCAGATGCTGAGCTCATGGTGGTCCAGAGTCTCATAGAGATGATTAGTTAAATCTTCTCTGCATAGTCAGAAACTCCTGTATTTCTTCAGTGCTAACGTACCATATTACAGCTGATCTTGCCTGGGAGAATCGGAGGTTGTGCCTAAGCAAATTGAATAGTATATTGCCTGCTTCACTTCCTCAATAATTTTTCTTCGCACATCGCCAGCAACACCACTGATTCAGAAGTTGTAGTGATAGGTAATTTGGAATATCTTTGAGACTCTTCTTTGTTGATTCTAAGTGTTCTTTAAGCACTGGAGTCGTAGCGTGCTTCTGTTGTGGCTATCTATGTAAACATATCTTTTTTTTTTTGCTTGGATTCGTCATGGCGGTCTTAAACGGCCAAGGTTATCTGTGGTGTTTTCCAATCTGCTCTTCCTTTCTTGCGTTTTTAATTATAGTTTGTGATTTATTTGTGTTTATAGCTGTTGATCTCTAGGCTTTGCTGAAGTCACAAACATTTGCCATTTTCTTATGTTGGATGCTTTCTCGTCACTTTCTAGTCTCTGAGCTATTCGAAGGCAAAACCTTTGTCATACTTTATTATTATCATCCTTCGATGACTCAGGGGTGCGCAAGCAGTTAGCGTCCAAAGTATCAATAAAGATGACTTCATGCACCAGAGTTGTATTAATATGCCGTATATATATATTATTTATTTACAATACCCTGAAAAGTCAAAGACGCATCACAGTTCCCTTGAGTTAGTATTGGATAAGATATACAATTATGAAAAACCAAAGCATAAAATGCCCTCCCTAGTAACATATGCCATAAATTATTTTTAAGGCTTTGTTATACATATTTATACAAATATAAAGTTTGAGGTCAATAGAATTGAAAATTGGAGTATATTAATAAAAAGACGTTTTATATATAAATGAATAAATAATACAAAACAGCAGTTGACTTCTTCTATTATCAGATATGATGCACAAACACATTGCATAAGCGATCATTACTAAATTAAATACTGTAAATTAGCGGAAAGAAATAAGGGAACATTTCAAAGTATAAAAAAATGATAATAATAGTCAAACAAATAATAAGTGAGTGTTCTTGACTTTTCTTATTATCAAGTTTCCACTGTCATTTGATTAACTTATTTTGAACATATGTAATCAAATGTTTATAGATGGATATTGGATTCTTAAAACGGTGTATGGAAAGGATTTGGGATCTGGGTTTTCTATAATCCTTATTACACGGGCAAAACGATGTCCGCCAGCTACTGAAGTAACGACTTTATTAATGAATAGGG
>NW_013667211.1:239717-246258 GCF_000517525.1 Limulus polyphemus
TATATATACAGTATTGAACAAAGAGGTCACATGATAAAGTATAAAGTGATTTTTACATACTCGATGATTAAGAAGGAGGTTATGGTTTTTTTTCACATGCTCAAATTGAGTATTAGACAAATTTGGGATAGAGGATAATATTAGGTATGCTTAAAATCATGTAAATATATAAATATAAATGCTGAAATTGATGATATGAATAAAATGAGTGTAAAATATAGATAGTAAAACATTTTTACGAAGGGAACAATTATATTTGGGGCAAGGGCATAAAACTAGATAAATGGAATGTAAAAGTATAAGAAAAAATTATAAATTTCAGGTGTATCTAAATTTAACTGATTGAAAACGTAATACAATAATAGTGACTGAAATATGGATAGAAGAAAATGAAATAACGTTATCAAATTGAAGAATATAATGTATTTTTTAATGTAGCGAAAAGGATAGTTCTAGTGTTACAATTATTAAGAGATAAAATAGTGAGGTAAATGAAAATTCAATGTTTTTAAACAGTGAACTTATTAAAGCCGTATTTTGAAATTCAAAATGCATTGCTTACCTATTATCAAATTGGATGAATTCACTAAGGAGCTAGTTAAAAAATTAAATTATAAAGTTAATATGTGTGTGATTACGACAGGTGATAAATTAAAATATGGATATTATAAAAAGATATTCATGCAAAATACTGTCTGCAAGTATTAAACACGGATTGATTTCATACGTATGATAAGTTTGTAACAAAAAAGTTCGAAAAAAATGTTTGGACCATATATTTATAGGAAAACTAGATATTAAAACGTTATTGACCTATATAATAATATCCAATATGACTTACAATTTTTGCGTAGTCTATAACTCTATGTTGAATTTGGATATATAATGCAGTAAAAGTACGTAATTGAAAATACAAAAGTTCAAAAGTGGAGTTATTTAAATGCCGATTTATGCATTACGCATTTTAATTTATTTTTCAAATATTGTATTAACAACCCTCTGAGTTTTTTATTTTGCTAACATTTCTTTTAAATATTTTCTCAGTTTATCTAAATCCACTTTTATATTAAAGCCTTGTGAACTCAATAATATATGGAAGGAAATTAAACAACATTTTATAGAAGTAATAAATAGAGTATGGATGAAAAACATAATTACAAAATTTAAAGCAACATGCTTGCAAAAATTGCAAGAGAAAGGTTACCTTATTACAACCAGAATATTCAAGAAAAATAAAAATGATATTAGATACCAGTGGGTTTGTTTGTAGTTAAGCATAAAGCTACACGATGGGCTATCTGTGCTCTGCCTACCACGGGTATCGAAATCCGGATTCTAGCGTTGTAAGTCCACAGCCCTACCGCCGTGCCACTGGTGGGCCAAATACCAGTAGGAAAACATAAATAGAAAGTGTAGTGGATCTTAAAATAAAAATAATTTTCCTCATGAAATTATTGGTAAATATATTTGTTATTTTTGGAAGAAAAATCCAGTCAGACTAGTAAAGAAACTGAATGAATGCTACGCAGAAATAACTTGTTGATTGTTTCAATAAATATAGTTTATATAATGAACCTGTTAAAATTATTTCTAAAACATTTTTTTTATCAATATATATATCTGAAACTTAGGTTAAAGAAGTAAGAAACAATTGTACTCTTGGAGGGCTGTTGAACCATATGAGATACCAGTATTATAATAAAAAAAAGTGTATATAAGGAAATATTAGGAAACTTGTGTTTTTAATAAATTTATAACTTCAGGAAATATCTTCATGGAAATAAAAAAATTACCATAATTAATATTTGTATATAAAGGAGTTAGTATTGGCATATCAGGAAATTACCTATTCGTTTCTATATTGTCAGTATTCTGTAAAATCATTGAAAAAAGTTGTTCAGCAAAAATGTAATTTTTTAATAAGTTTGACTTTTCACTGCTAACCAATTTTGGATTGAAAAATATGGATATTGAAAATACAATATTAGAATTGACCTTTATAATTCACAGAAATTTTAAAGAAAATTTTAAATCAGTGGTAATTTTCTTAGTGTTTTAGAACCATGCAAATTGTTACAGGAGAATATACAGAAGGCAAGAATAAAAGATAAAGTGTTACAGTGGATAGAAAGTTACTTAACAAATAGAAAACAAAAGGTAAACATTAAAAATCATTTTAGTAAAAAACCTTAGGTGTGGTGTACCACAAGACTTTGTTCTATGATATATTTTATTTTTAACTCGAGAACTATCTGCGCTATCTTTTCTCAATTTTGAAGAAATAAACCGCACATCGCCAGCTCTTGAACACTAGTCGTATAGTGGGATTTAATTGTCATCCTTATAACACACCCACGGCCCCAAAGTGAGGAATGCGATTTATTTTTGGCCCTGTTATTATATATATATATATATATTAAAAAATGTTTGAGATTGTTGTAAAAAATATATAAAGAACCAGAAATCTTGTAAGTCAGAGACTTACACATATTTAAAGAAAAAGCGGAGCTGCAACGTGTTGAAAAAGCATATCTTAAACACGATTATCAAGTACTCATTTTTGCCAGAAAGAATCCAATAAACTATAGCCCACGGACACTTACATCTAATTAGCTTATAGAATGTTCAAATTATTGCCAAATTAATTCAAAATAATACGATTTTTAAAATCAAGATTTCAGCTTGTTAATCATAAAAATATTGGGGAGTTCCTAAAACAAATTAAATCCTTTTGATATAATATTTATTCACAATAAACTTGGTACAGTTTTCACTTAAAAACATGTAAGAATTTGTCCCTTTAAAATTCATTTAAGTAAAAATTACATTCCTTTATTAAACTAAGTAAAAAAAAATGTAGAGCATGAATTAAAATATTATTTTTATATAATTACTAATATGTGTATATTATCGGAAGTACAGAACGTATGTGTGTATTTTCCTCCTCCTCTTCCTGTTTACTGGCGTATGAGAAGATTTTACTAATTGTTATTTCCAAAACTAAGACACGTACGGGAAAATTTTATTTAGATTGAAAATATACAAGATGCATTTTGAGATCTTGGTGGTGGGGTTAATTTTTGTTTCAATCACCTTATGTGGTAAGTGATATATTTCGTTAATATATATATATATATATATTTCCAATAAGTTAAAACGGCAATAGTCTTACTTTTATAAATATGTATATACTTCCAAATAATGAGTTTCAAACGTTAATTCTAATGCTATTGTCCTATGAGGTAATGTAATATTTACTAAGTAAGCGTTTTATCACCATTACCAATAATTTTTGTGAGATCTAAAATACTGAAGTATCGTTTGTTGACGTATTGAACAGTAGTCAATAGATTACTAAGCAGTGTCTTGTATAATCTGTCGTTTACACATACGCATGATCGGTTTGGTTTACAATAGCTACAATGTACCAGCATCTGATAAAACAATTTCACATAACGGATTTTCACCATGATGAGTCTCAACTTCCTAGACTGCCTGTGGAACTGGGCGTGGCCTTGTAGTTAGCGTGCTAGACTGTAGACTCAAGAAAACACGGTTCACCATATCCATATTTTGGGGCTGGGGATCCTTTGTAAGAATGACAGTTAATTTCATTGTTCGATGTGTGTAAAGTAAGAGTTGTCTGTGGGCGTTGTTCATTCTGTCTAGCGGTCATCATAACGAAATATGATAACGTAACTACTTCTTAAGCCAATGGTTCCCAGTCTTTGCTCCACCAAGGATCCCTTTTATTATCATTTTTTCCCCCACGGACCCCATGTTTTTGAAAGATTCCGCCTACCCAACAAACTGTTTTTATTAACTAATAATTAACTCGTTCTCCCACTTTTCACTATCAAATGAAAGACATATATATAATTGATGTACAATTAAAAAGAACATCAGTACTAAAAAACTTACTTGTTTAATGAGATGGTATTACCTACGCGAACCCTAGGTTGGGAACCACTGTCTTAAGCTAATTTCTTAGTTAAAAAAATTAAACCATAAAAAGCACAGGCAACACATTCTTATGTCCATTCTGTCTGAAGATAACTATAATTCAATATGATACATAACTACTCTTATATCTATCAAAATATAAATTGTTATATGTTCAAGGTGATAGAAAAAAACCAAATAAAACTAGTGTCTAAGGTTGGTCCAATACGTTACTACATAAAATACAAAAGTAAAGAGAATAAATTGTACGATGCGCTATTATTTTGCATTTGTTTTAATAAAGTGGTATACTTTTTTCTATTACCATATGTTTATCAATGTATGATTGTGAAATATTGTTCCAAATGTTTTGTATTACTTCCCACAAGGTGTTGCCTGTGCTTTTCTTGGTTTGATAAAACCAACAATTATAGAATTAACATTCGATGACGAGGAACCCACTTCAAGACTAATAATGCTTGGAGACAGCTTGAATGGGTAGTGAAGAAAAACTTTAATATAAGTTTAACATAACAGCAAATGTACAACGTTTCGACAAGGTTTTGTCATAATTATGGAATTAGCTTAGAAATGTAGTTACGTCATCTTAGTTCATTATAGCGATCGGCAGACATAATGAACAGCGCCCACGGCGAACTCTTAGAATATTCATATCAAATAATGTAAAGCTTCTTAGTACCAGGTATAGTTTCATCATATTAGTTGCATTCTAGAACCACAGTCTTGCTGGAAGAAGAATTTCTGCTTACCATTTTTTTCCCCCTAGAGAATGATATAATTGATAAGAATTTATTTGTGGTAACCAGCAATCAGGGTACCATCATATTTGTGTAGATTGCTAACACAGTTGTGTGAAATGCAGCTCACACTTATACCCCCCCCCCAGTATGCTTCACCATGATACTGTTCTCTTTTCTGCTATCGAATAAATTATCATTGATCATTGCTGAACTGTTGAAGTTCTACTTAATCTGTAAATAGCTCCCTCTTTGAGCTTTGGTAACATTTCTGTTAGAAGTCTGATGATAATTTCGGCCTTTTGGTTTTGTTATCTCTCTTAAGCAGTAGTTTTTGAGCAGCCATACATCCACATAGGTAACATTCACACCTAAGTTATCGGCAATATCTGTAGTGGATTGTCATGTATCACCTAAAGAGCACACATTATTATTTTTTTTTTATCTCGACCACTTCTATTATAAACAGTACTAGTTTCACGTACCCTTTTTCAGAGTTTATATACAGTTCCTATTAAAAATGAAATTTCTTCTCAATCTGTTGCATTACTTTCTACATCTTTGGTAGCAATGAGTGCTATATTATACAACTGCTGGGAATATTATGTCCGCCTCTATTTTTATAGGCATTATGCTGATGTGGTACTGTATGATTGGTTGTTTGTTTGTAGTTAAGCACAAAGCTACACAAAGGGCTATTTTTGCTCTGCCCAGAACGGGTATCGAAACCCGGTTTCTAGCGTTGTAAGCCCGCAGAAATACCGCTGTGCCACTGAGGAGCATATGACTGGTTGAATGACAGGCAATCATAGTATAAACTCTGACGTAGTTTATTTTCATATAATAGACAGGAAGCAATACTAGGGTATTGGCATTTTATACCCATTTCACTTCCTTTCTTCGCAATTATTTCTCACACTGTAAATTTTATTTCCAATGTAAATATTTCCACAGTAATTCACAGAGAAAACACTTTGATGAACACACACAGATCTGAAGCGTTTGGAAAACGTGTCATAAGCGATTTGTATTTGTACAAATATTCATCTAATGTTGGAATTCGTAACTCCCTTATTGACGCCTATCATTTAGCAGTGACAACATCATACAGTTTGTGGGTTTTTTTTTTCTGTTTCTCAAACCATTAGAATATATGAACAAGTGTTGCTAAATAAAATAGAATTATTAATATTGCAGAGCGCAGTCTAGCTCTGTAGATTTCGGAGCTAGCAAGCCGGGTCCGAATCCGTGCAATGCCACAAAATATTTCCAGAACTTTAAGTTATGGGTAAGTTATAAGTTTTACAGTGAATCATTTAGTGCGAAGCCCGGGGGTTAGGAAAGTCGACTCGCAGTCTGTGGGTTCGAATCCCCGTCCTACCAAACATTCTCGCCCTTTCAGCCGTGGGGCGTTATTATGTGACGGTCAATTTCACTATTCGTTGGTAAAAGAGTAGCCCAAGAGTTTGCAGTGGTGGTGATGACTAGCTGCCTTCCCTGTGGTTTTTACACTGCTAAATTACGGACAGCTAGAGAAGATAACCCTCGTGTAGCTTTAGTGTGAATAGTAAGGTGCTACTGACTGGCTGTATTTACTATGGTTATTAGTTCAGAATTAGGGATGGTGATAGAGGTAGTTTTACCATAAATACAATTATTTTTGGGAATGAATATTTCATCTTTCAAGAAACGGTGAATTGACAGTAGGACTCGTGACTTTTCTCTACTGCCATTTGATGAAAATATTTGTTTGTTTTTTGTTTTTGAATTTCGTGCAAAGCTACATGAGGGCTATCTGCGCTAGCCGTCCCTAATTTTGCAGTGTAAGACTAGAGGAAAGG
>NW_013667211.1:246672-255575 GCF_000517525.1 Limulus polyphemus
AAAATATTTATAGAATTGTTAAGAACTGGGTATACCATTATTATTATATCGTTGCGTCAGCGAGATCACGTGACTATTCTCACGCCACCTGCTTTCTAGAACTATCCCGTTCCTTCGGGAGTGCTCTAGCATTTACTAGATTGGGGGGTGGTCTGGTATATATAAGATGGTCACGGCGTGACGTGACAGAGTGTGTGTAGGTAGTGAGTAATTGATCTGCAGTGAGAAAGTATTGTTGAAGTTAACGTTCGTTCGTTATAGTGTTTGTTTTAGCGTAAATGTTGAAATTATGTGTATCGTAAAGTTATATTCGGAATGAATAAACCAGTTTTATTAAGTAAGGACTTGTGTCGCTAAAGTTTCGTCGGAACGAAGTTACGGAAAGTTAATTAACAAACGGAGACGTAACAATATTTTTAGTATTTTAAATACAAAACTAAGTTCATATGGGAAGAGTAATTATGCTAATCACAAAGAAAATTATAATACTTGTCGGAGGAGTAAAAAATGTATCATTTTAAGATTTGTTTATTCATTGTTAAACGAAAAACTACACAGCTACTTGCGCTGTGTTCACTCCAGAGATCGAACCTTGAATTTTAGCTTTACTGGTAATAGATTCCACCTATCTACGATAATCCCAGTAACAAGACTCTGACTTTCATTTATCGAATTCTGTTTGATACTTAATTGTTATTTTGTATATCACATTACATTTTATTCTACTAGCAAACAGTTAACATTATTTACATTTTAACTTGGCTTTACCTGAGGAATAATTAGCAGATTGTGTTTCTTTATATTCAATATACACAATATCTGTGATATATATATGTTGAAAAGTAGATTCACAGACACCTTTTGACAGTGTATAATTTTAAAGTATACAAACTTATTTGTTGACGAGCTTTTGGTGTAGTGATCTGAGCTAAAATCACCAAATTCAAGTTAATAATGCATCACTTTCTCTTATGTTTGAAATATCTGTCCTTAACTTCAGCTACATAAAACTGATTATAAAACTCTAATATCATTCAGGAAATTTCTAGAAATAATTATAATTCTGTTGTTTTTTAACTTTTGCTTTGACAATTTTTTTATTTATTCCCAAGAAAAATCAAATCCTAGTATTACCTGAAAGATATCTCACTTACTGGGTGGCAAGAAATTAATATTTTCATCTGTATATGTTTTCATACATTTTTCAGTGTTGGTTGTGACCTTTCTGCACTTGTTTTTACCCCGTAGATACTGTTGTAACGGTCTGTATTTTAAGACGAGTGATTTCGTATTATTCCATAAAATAAAAATGTAAACTCCAGTTCACTTAATGATAGTAGACGTTGGAAATTATAAAATAAATCTAAAGTTTACTGGTAGGACTAAATTGATAATAATACAATAGACGGTAACACAAAAATTTCACTTACTTGCAAATTTTCTCCTACAAACATAGCACATTCTCGTATCTATAGTATTTCATTGACACACTAACACGATATTTGCAAACAAAAGCTGACCAACAAAGTTGCTTAATGAACAATGAATTCTCCACTGTAACAGACTCGCAAAAAGTCTTCATTTCTAGCCTATCTCGCGCTTTATATCGTTCATCGTTTCCTATACTTTCGAGACGTAAAATACCTCCTTAAACCAAATATATAATTAAAATTAAACAATACAAAGCATCTACATGAAAAAACAAACATAGCTTAAAACAACACCTTGTCATCAGGTTTTTCACCATAAGTTGGTTAAAACTTCCATGTAGTTGTTTTTACTCCGCAGATAGAGCTGAGAGTGGCCTATTATTTAGCCTCCCGAGCATTGAATTCAGGGTTCATGATTTGCGTCTTATAGACACAAAAATGATTTCCTTACTCTGAGGACGTGGATGTGCTGTAAAAGTGCGAGTCAAATTGCACTTTCTGAATAGACATGAGCATCCCAATAGTTTGCAGTGGGTACTGTTAACATGCTGCCTTCCCTCTATTCTACTACAGTGTGGTTCAAATTCAGAGCAGCTTTGTGGTTTTGCACAATATTTCCAAACAAGAACATCCCCATAGATATTTTTACAAGGTTGTTCAGCAAAGGAAAATGCAAATTTTTATTCTTAAGTATCACTTTTTAAAGTGAAAAAAAATTATAGTGGAATTAAATATACATTGAATTTCAGTCTATGGATAATCTTTGTATAAGATTAAAACTTCCTGCTTATATGCTGTGACTGTTGTTCTAAATATGGCAATACAAAAGAGGTTTGAGTGCGTTATATTAAAACAATAACGAATGGGCATTTTGACATTTCCTAAAATTCATCGCTTTTGGAAAGGTTAGGTATAGCTGTAAGCAGCTAGAAAATGAAACACGTATTCATGTATTCAATATAAATAGAAACTGGTCATCCCATGGCCCTTTATTGTGATTTCTGTGTGATTAGACTGTTGAAACATTAGATGGATTGTTGAAAGCATGTGGGGGTTGGTGGGTGGGAAGACTTCATTGGAGGGCTGTTGGCAAGATGCATGGTCGTCAGAAAGAGCATGACTGAACATCGCGACAAGGAATGTAATGACGTGGTGAGGCTCCTAAATCATTTTAATGTAATGCACTCAACCTCTGTATCACTATTGTTTGTTTCTTTCTAATCCTCCCAGCTTCTCTTCCAGATATTTTGTTTAAATTGTTAAACTAGTACTTCTTAAAACCTGTTTCTTTTCTGATCTCTCCATTTCCTTTCCAGGCTTTTTTTTTAATTGTTCAAAAGATAAGGACAAACAAAGACAACTGTATGTTTTATAAATACTTCATTTATTAGCGACCATAGTTTTGCCAGTAAAGGCATCACCAGGTATCAATTATATTCAAAGCTTGTTTCTTTTATAAATAACAAGTGATTTAGTCAGGTATAAGTTGATTATCTATCTTTAATGACAAGTATTTTAACAATTTTATGGATGACAGTTTGGTTTATGACACTCATTCTATCATGTTTTTATCATTTGGAGTTGCATTTATTTTTATCTTTTTATTCATAAATTTTAGACAGTATCTGAAGAAAAATTAAGCTAGAAATGTTAATAATTATTTTTGAATTGTTTATGCTGAATATGGAATTAGGAAAATTCTGAAATATGTTTTTTTATCATTTCAACAATTTTATGAGTTTAGTTTTCTACCAAATGAGTCTTGAGATTCCTATTCACTTGCAGATTGAGATACAAACTTTAAAGGCTGTTAGTGATTAGTGTTGCCAAGTCTGCATATTTCTCAAGTCACAATTTCTAGAAATATTTTTTTTTTTGCATAACTGAGTCAAATACAATGGTACAACTTGTTGTCAATAATAATAATAAAAAACTGGTGGGGGAAGTGATGGAAATAGACTTTCTAGGAATTTTTAAATGCTCCCCAAAAAAACCCACTGCTTTTATAGGATTTACAAAACAAACATTTGTTTACAACATTCATTGTCTTTCCAGGTTTGCCATGAATTGTGTGAGCCCTGTAAATAGTACCAGAATTGAAAGTGGTCCTTTTTTACTTGTCACTCATCTTAACGGATTTATTTCATGCTAAAATTCTTTACAGTGAAGAGAAGTATAAACAGTGTATAAATATGCATGATTTTTTCAGTAGATGAAAGATGGGAAGAATGGGGAGAATGGTCACCTTGCCCTGTCACATGTGGCCGAGCACCACGTGTTCGACACAGAAATTGTACACTATCTGAAAGTAAAAAAACCTGTCCTGAAGAAGGTCGGCAAAATATAGGAGAATGTGATAAAGGCCCTTGCCCAGGTGAGTTTATGACTGGAAATACACTCTGTCCTAATAACCAAGAAATTGATTAGTTAACCAAACACCCAAATAAGTAACAATTACAAATCATGTATTTAATTAATTAAAACATACACACCTAGTTAAATGATCAATCATAAGAACATGTCCCTGAAAGATTCTCTGTCTTTTTTTTCATCCATTGAAGCTAGGTAAAAATTCATTTAGAGGTAATTTACCTGTAACAATACTGAAAAAGAAAAGTACTCAGATTCCAAGTTTTACGATAATCAGAGGTATTTTATCAGCAAATAATGGAAAAACTACTAAAGTCACAAGTAATAAGATTATCAGAAGTACTTTTCCTGTAAAAATACTGGAAAACAGTACAGATATCACAAGCTCTAAATATATGGTGAAAACATAATCAAATCACACATATTAGATTTCTCATACATACTTTTCCTGAAAAAAATGCATATAAGATACTGAGATAATCAGTGTTACATTTCATAGAGGTACGTTTCTTGTAAAAAAACTAAAAAAGTACTGAGATCACAAGGTTTAAAGTTTTCTAGCTCATTAATATTAAGTACTGTGTTTAAAAACATTTGTATCCAAATGCATAGGTTTAGAAGTCTAAATCAGATAAAATATAAAATTACAAGTTTTTGTTTTATATGAAATGGTGTTACTTTTCTTACAGTTGATGGGAAATGGAGTCATTGGAGTGCTTACAGACCATGCACTGTGACATGTGGCCAAGGAAAGAGAGTACGTACCCGAAAGTGCAACAATCCACCAGCAGCACATGGAGGACAAGGCTGTAACGGACAGTCCACAGAGACAACAACATGCTCACGTGGCGATTGCCCTAGTAAGTTTAGCTCAATGGTTTTATCTTAGTCAACATGACTAATTTTCTCATTAAGTTTAGTTCTATATATGGCTGCATGGAAAATATCCCAATAAGATTCTGTTAACAGTGTTATCTATGCCACCTTAGAAGGGCTCCAGGTAAATTTCTTTTGATAATGTTATCTGTGCCAGCATGAAAGACCTCCTGGTAAGTTTCTTTTGACAGTGTTATCTGTGCCAGCGTGAAAGACCTCCTGGTAAGTTTCTTTTGAGAGTGTTATCTGTGCCAGCATGGAAGACCTCCTGGTAAGTTTCTTTTGACAGTGTTATCTGTGCCAGCGTGAAAGACCTCCTGGTAAGTTTCTTTTGACAGTGTTATCTGTGCCAGCGTGAAAGACCTCCTGGTAAGTTTCTTTTGACAGTATTATCTGTGCCAGCATGAAAGACCTCCTGGTAAGTTTCTTTTGAGAGTGTTATCTGTGCCAGCGTGAAAGACCTCCTGGTAAGTTTCTTTTGAGAGTGTTATCTGTGCCAGCATGAAAGACCTCCTGGTAAGTTCCTTTTGACAGTGTTATCTGTGTCACCTTAGAATGGCTCCTGGTAAATTTCTTTTGATAGTGTTATCTGTGCCAGCATGAAAGACCTCCTGGTAAGTTTCTTTTGAGAGTATTATCTGTGCCAGCATGGAAGACCTCCTGGTAAGTTTCTTTTGACAGTGTTATTCATGCCAGCATGGAAGACCTCCTGAAAAGTTTCTTTTGACAGTGTTATTCATGCCAGCATGGAAGACTTTCCTAAAAGTTTGCCCTGATAAGACAATTTAAACAAGTAATCACTTTTAGTTAATTGACTCTTAATGAGGTAGGGCCTAGGTGCTGGTAATTTGATGATTCAGTTGATCAATCCTTGCATTAATCTTACACCTGAGCCTTTAAAGGTTAACTCTTTCACCAAAGGTTGTTTAAATAAATCTAAAGTTTTTATCTCTGCTATATGAAACTTATTTATAATTACACTTACAATCAAATCAAATCAACTCTTTCTATCTTACAGTCCATGGTAAGTGGTCTACTTGGTCTGGTTGGAGTGAATGTTCTGTGACTTGTGATCAAGGAATTCATGAACGTTCAAGAAAATGTAATAACCCTCCTCCAAGCCTTAAGGGAAAGGACTGTGAAGGGATTAAATTTCAAACAGGCATATGTGTCTTGCCTAGAAGATGTCCAAGTGAGCATTAGTAATTGATATATATATATATATATTTCATATTTTTTTACAATTGATGCACTGGTAACTTCTTAATTAAAAACCACATCCAACATTTTTTCAATCTAAATAAGGTATGATATCATAGTAAATATCAATTATTTACTATCAGATTTATCATCCTCTGCAGACTAGGTGTGATACCACATTAAATATTAATCACCATCCAACAGGATTATTATCTTGTGTAAACTAGTAAGATATTAGAGTAAGTATTAATCATCTACTAGCAGGATTAACACCCCACGTAGATTAGGTATAATACTACAGTAAACATTAACCATCTACTACCAATTTTATCATTCCATGTAGATTAGGTATAATACTACAGTAAACATTAACCATCTATTACCAATTTTATCATCCCATGTAGATTAGGTATAATACTACAGTAAACATTAATCATCTACTACCAATTTTATCATTCCATGAAGATTAGGTATAATACCACAGTAAACGTTAATCATCCACTATGAGGTTTATCACCCCATGTAGACTAGGTATGATATCATACTAAATTTTAATAAACAATATCTTTGTTAATAATACTTCTTCCTAGTTGAAGGAAGGTGGTCTCAGTGGTCGGAATGGGGTTTGTGTACTACTTCAGATTGTAATAAGAAGATTGGTTATTGGGTTCGGTCTAGACTCTGCAATAACCCCCTTCCAATGTTTGAAGGGAAAATGTGTAAAGGACAGTTTGTGGACAAGAGTGGTGCATGTTTTGACCCAGAGAATTGTTCAAGTAGGTTATAACTCTTGTTTCATCTCTTTTGGTTGACATAATTTTTAAGGTTTTCATTTAACTCATTCAGCATGGGCTCGGTCCCTGGGACCGACCTCGTAACCAGTTTGTGCTTGTTATAGTTTCCATGCTATAACTTTTAAATTAGTAACCAAATATTAACAAAATTTGGCAGATGAACAGTAAACATTACAATGCTTTCATATGCAAAAATATCAATTTTTTTTATTAAGTCTTAAGGTTTATAAAGCAATGTTTTTTTCGTGTCTATTTTTTCTTTTTGCATATTGCCTATCTATCATGCAAAGTAATATTCATTTTAAGATTAAAAATAATTTTATGCATCAGAAAATTTTGAAATTTCACATGCGAAATCTTTATAATGTTCAGATAGTTATCAAACGTTTCTTAAGAAAAACTTTATATTTTATCTGTTATTTTCAGTAATTAATATCTGTATGAGTCGGCAGATTTGACCGATATCGCAACCGCCATAAAAAAATTAGGAAATAAATATAAATAATGTCTCTTTCATTCTAGAATGAACACAAATTATAACACAAAAACATAATTGTTTAGACTAAATAGCTTAAATCTCATAATATTATACATTTATATTTATTTATTGTTTTTATTATATTGACTTTTCAGCCATGCCTGGCTAACAATACAGAATTTACAATGACGCGGCTCACGTGCACTCATTTTACCTATAAAATGACATAAAACTGACTTTTGGTCTGTGCAAAGTAACTTGTCTTGGCTGTGTTTTTGTAGACTAGTATTTTGTAAAATACAGTCACATTTCAATTATTATACATTATATATATGTATATAGACTATTTCTATATTGAAATAAGTACTTGAACATATTTTTCCTAAAACATAGAACAGTAAATAAAGAATTCGATGACGAGGAACCCACTTTGAGACTAATAATGCTTGGAGATGGCTTAAATGGGTAATGAAGAAAAACTTTAATATAAGTTTAAGATAACAGCAAATGTTGTTCCACTTAAGCCATCTCCAAGCATTATTAGTAAATAAAGAAAACAATTATCTCTTCTAGTTACAACCTTTGTACTCGGTTGCTAAGCCTTTAAAAATGTTGCATGTGGAGGATATGAAACAAAATACTTTTTTAAGGTTTTATATATATACATTTGAATAACTAAAAAAAATCATAAATTACTACATTAATACCATATAATTCCACTATAATTTATAAAGCTTAGTAACTAAGATGCATTTTAGTCTAAAGAAAATATGAAATTTCAAGCAGACTACAAACACACCCAACCTTATTGATATTGTTGCGTCAGCGAAGTCACATGACTAGTGTCACGCCACGTTTCTAGAACTATCCTGTACCTTGGCGAATGCTCTAGCATTTACTAGATATAGGGTAGTCTGATATATAAAAGAGGGAGACAACGTGACGGGACAATAATGTGTGTGTAGATAGTGAGTAATTGAACTGCAGTCAGAAGTATTGTTGACGTTCGTTGATATAGCATTTATTGTAGAGCGACTGTTGAAAATAAGTGTATCGTAAAGTTGTATTTGGAAAGAATAAACCAGTTTTATTAAGTAAGGACTTGTGTCGCTAAAGTTTCGTCTGAACGAAGTTACGGAAAGTTAATTAACGAACGGAGACGTAACAAATTGGTGTCAGAGAGTGGGATAGGAAAAAAAGAAAAAGAGAAGAAGATGGAAACGAGAGGCGGAAAATCCAACTACAGCTTAGCAGATTTGATGGCAGCAATACAAAAACAAGAAAAGAAACAAGAAGAACGAGAAGAGAAATGACAATAGTTGTTAGAGGAAAAAGAAAAGAAACAAGAAGAACGATAAAATAAACAAGAAGAACGAGAAGAGAAATGACAACAGCTGTTAGAGGGAAAAGAAAAGAAACAAGAAGAGAGACAACAGCATTTGCAAGAAAACCTGCAACAATAGCAGCTCGAACAACAAAAGAAACAAGAAGAACGAGAAATTAAACAAGAAGAGAAATTACGGCAGTTGTTAGAGGGAAAAGAAAAGAAACAAGAAGAACGAGAAATTAAACAAGAAGAGAGATTACAGCTGTTGTTAGAGGAAAAAGAAAAAAACAAGAAGAAAGATTACAGCAGTGGCAAGAAAACCTACAACAATGGCAGCTCGAACAGCAAAATAAACAAGAGAGATTACAACAGTTGTTGGAGGAAAAAGAAAATAAACAAGAAGAACGATAAAAGAAATAAGAAAGATT
>NW_013667211.1:256575-258062 GCF_000517525.1 Limulus polyphemus
GGTGTTGAGCGACGCCCACCAACCCTCATCATGAAACTCCCAACAGCTAGGTGTAAAATGCCAAGCACACAGTGTCTTTGTGACAGGAAAGCTGGATGGCCAAAGGTGCAACCTTGTCATAGACTCTGCGTCTCAGCAAACCCTTGTAAGCATCAAGGTGTTAAATCATGCAGGAGTACCAGAAGCCATACAGAAGCTTTATGGTGTGACACGACATTCTACAAGATTGTGGGGACCAGTGTGGGTAACTATTGAGCTCATGGGCATAAAGGACAGACAGAAAGTATACTTAGCTGACATTGAAGACGAATGCATATTAGGATTGGACTATCTACGACCGAGGAAGTTTGTAATTGATTTTGATAAAATGATGTTTGGGAATAACGAAGGCCAAGTTCCGGTAACTGTTAAAAGAGAGGTTGAAATAATTAGGTGCCATCAGGGTGAAGTCAAAGTGACTGAAGAAGTTGATGATGACGAAGTGGAACCAGGTATCGATATTAAAGCAGAGCAGGAGAAAGATCAAGATTTGAAGCCAATGATTGATTTTCTAAAAGCAAGTGTTTTGCGCCCTGTTTGGGAGAAGGTGTCTAGTCTAAGCCCTGTGATAAAGCACTATTGGGTGCAATGGAAGGAGTTGAAGCTTGAAAATGGTATTCTTGTCCGGAGATGGGAAACTACAGATGGGAAAGTGACGACTTGGCAAACAGTTATACCGAGGAAGTTACGGGAAGTTGTGCCACGTCAATCCCATGATAGTTTAACAGGAGGACATCTCGGAATTAAGAAGACATTGAGTCACCTACGCCAAAGATTTTACTGGATAGGTATGAGGCGAGATGTGGAAGAATGGTGCAGGACATGCAGTACATGTAGTGCAAAAAGGAGACACAAGCATAAGGGACGTCCACCTTATGAAGAGTTGCCTGTGAATGTGTCAGAGTTTGTGAAAGTGTTATCGGAAAGGATGGATGATATCCACCATCAAGTGCATTCAAACTTGAAAACGTCTGCTGATTCGATGAAGTTAACTTATGATAAGAGATCTACTGAATTTAGCTTTGTACCAGGACACAAGGTATGGTTGTATAATGCCAGGAAGACCAAAGGGAAGTCTCCTAATTTGTCTTCTCTATGGGAAGGCCCATATGACATAGTGGATCGTCTCTCAGACGTGACTTTCCGGATAAAATGTGGTCTGCAAGGTAAGCCAAAAGTGGCACATGCCAACAGGCTATGGCATTATCACGGTCCAGGACATTTCAGTTGGGATGAAGTGGAAAACAGAACAAATGATGCTGCTGAAGATGTGCCACCTGAAGAAGCCACCGCCGAAGAAGAAACTCTACTCAGTTTTGAGAAGGGAAATGGTGAAGCTCTTGGTGAAGTTACTACCACTAATGTGACTGTTACCGATGATGGGGCATTTACTGATGAAGCAGATGAACTCCACATGAAGCAGAAGCCAAGAAGACAGAGACCAGTGC
>NW_013667212.1:0-2424 GCF_000517525.1 Limulus polyphemus
ATAGTAGTCATGTGACTCGCTGACGCAACAATATTGTGTGACAGTAGGACAATGTGGGCAAAAAGGACTACGCCTATGCAGTCTTGTTGAAAAAATTCCTTAATCTAACATTAATGTGTTTTCTAACGACATCAGTTGTGTAGGAATACTTGGAGGCCCTCTTCTCCCAAATTTAATTTATGGAATGACCACGTCCCATGGTGGCAGATGCACTCTGGGATAGTTAACCATATTCACTATGTATTTAGTAGTAAAATATTTCAGACTTATTTATAATTTCTTCAAATTCAGATAGATTTCCCAACAGCTAGCGAGTACTACTACTTTATATTTCTTGCACATGAACCTACTGAATTTTATTTTTGTCTACAGTTAATAAAGAATTGTGTTCTCATTTCACTTCCAACTTATGTCCAATTTCTTCCTTCAATTTAATCGAATAAAAATTTCAGATGTAGCTCTGCAGGAAGTATTCTACCAAGCTTCTAGTTAGAGCTGGTGTTACTCATCCTTAAAGGCTATTAGTGCACCTAAGAATACCACAGCTTAAAATACTACAGTTTAATAATAATATAATGTGTTCTAGCTCTGATGTAGAATCCTTGTTCATTAACATACTTCTAGATGAAAATATCGAAATATGTAAGAATATAGTTTTCAATTACATAGATAGAGTCAAATGGCTCATCAAAAAAAATTCAAAACTATTCTAAACCACGTCATAAATCAGTCACATTTTCCTATTAAATTTTCTGATTTTTTATTTACTTATTAATGTAGCATGAAATCTAGTTTGGCACCTATTCAGCAAATATTTTTCTCTATTTTAACGATAAACAATGGTTGAAGAAGTGCCCAACTTAACTCAAAATCCTATATTACAGAAGATATATTGACAATACGTTTATAATTTCTCAAACACGTTGTTACGCCTCCAGTCGTTAATTGATTTTCCGTAACTTCGTTCCGACGAAATTTTAGCGACACAAGTCTTTACTTAATAAAACTGGTTTATTCTTTCTGAAGATAACTTTACCGATACACTTATTTTCAACAGTCGCTCTATAACAAACGTTTTAACAACGAACGTTAACTTCAACAATACTTTCTGACTGCAGTTCAATTACTCACTACCTACACACATTGTCTCGTCACGTTGTGAGCGTCTTATATATATACCAGACAAACATATATCTAGTAAATGCTAGGGCATTCACGAAGGAACAGGATATTTCTAGAAAATAGGTGGCGTGACACTAGTCACGTGACCTCGCTGACGCAACAACGTAAACAAGTTAAGATCATTCTGACATATTTAAACCATCAACAACATAATATTAGATTTACTTAATAAAAGTGATACACCACCTAAACCAAAGTAATTTACTATTGCAAAAACCAAGATATTTTACAATAATAAATAGTTGTGGTTTAAATGGTGTATTACTTTTTTTCAATTACATATCACAAGCTATATGAGTTAAACAATTGAATTTACTGTTTAATATGTGAACAATAATACTTTACAGTTTTTGGATAACTGTTTCTTGAATAAGGAAGGCGTGTTCATTATATCGTCTTGTCATAATCCTAACTTTGCAGGATTATAAACTAATTTTGATAAGTACTTACCTTTTGTTTACAAATTAAACCCGATTAAAATATTAGTTAATCGTGCTCATAAGTTAGTGAGTTGTCTCACATTTAGTTGAAAAACATTTAAAAACGCCATTGTAGAAATACTTTCCTTATAATTCTGGGTGAAAAGATTATCAACAACAGCTTGGAAGTAATGAATTTCTGCCCTACTTTGACTTCCAATGTACTAAAGAAGAAAGTGATAACGTTATTACAGTTTATGGGTAAGCAGTTGTATAACATAAAAAAAAAAAAGAAAAATGTAAGAAATTACCAACAGGTACAACTTAATTGCATTATTAAAACACAAAACTGATTAAGAAGAATGTTTTCCCGTAAGGACAAAATTAAGTTTATGCAGAAGTCCTCTGTAGTATATTTCTACACATGTCCAAGTTGCAAACTAGAGTACGTTGATTCCAGTTCCAGGAAACTTCAGCTGGGATACAAAGAATATCCCAAGAGTTCTTTGAAAAGTGTGGAGCTCTGTTTGATATTTTGACAGTCCTAAAAGCGACACTTTGATCAACTTCCCGTTATGTACTCATTCTACGTAGGGGAAACAATGACATATATATATATTGTTACGACAGCGGAGGTCACGTGACGCTAGTAACACGTCATGCTCTTCTAGAACGTTCATGAAACCTCGAGAGGTTACTAGATTCGGTATTCTTGTACATATAAGACGGCCAAGACGTAACGGCAACAATGGGTAATTGAACTGCGGACAGAGAGAGAGACCTATTGTTGAGCCGAGCACGTGAGACATTCGTTGTGAATTAT
>NW_013667212.1:2445-13120 GCF_000517525.1 Limulus polyphemus
TATATATATATATATAACTGTAGTGATACCCTTGGAGCTAAGTTTCCGTCATCGAGAAGATGGAAAATATACAGAAATGAAAGTTCCAAAATTAAAATGAACATGAGATAGATCTATTTCTACCATACATTAGAAATCCATGTGGAAATGAAACCAGCTTTCATAACATCTTGCTGGAACTTCTGACCTTCAGACAAATGAATCTTCGGATTATCACTACGGTACCATGGGGACAGGGTTGTTAATAATAAGGATAGTGATGTAATAGGGAGACTTTAGTTGCAGACTTAATTGTAGCTGAATGGAATCAAGTTGTGAGGGAGAGAGAGGTTTCTTGAAGTGATTTAATATTATTTTCTAAACAATATAGTCAGAGATATAACCAGAGGGGTTACAATTTTTAGATTTGCTATTAACCAATAATGAGGTTGTGAAGGTTGAAATTTTATGTTTTACTGTTTGTTGAGATAAAAATAAATGACATTTTACTTCCAAAGTTTCAGAGAACTAATTTTGAGGCCATGTGACAAGATTTATCATGAATGAAGAGGGATAATGATTCAAAAGGGTGATATGGGATAGATTTTGGGAAATTTCTAAAAAGTAAATTGCTTTTAATTCAAGATATATATATGTTTCTAGAAATAGAAAAAGGATAATAGGGAAGATGAAACCTAATTGATTTGTTAAAGACACAGAAGAAAATCAATGATAAATTCAATATAGATAAGATGAACGTTTTACAGAACTGTAGTAAAACTAGGGAGGCTTGGTTCTTTGTTATTGTTATTTAAAGTTAAGCACAATGCTACACAATGGGCTATCTATGCTCTGCCCACCACGAGTATCGAAACCCGGTTTCTAGCGTTGTAAGTCCATAGACATACTGTTGTGCCACTGGGGGGTGGGGGGGCGGATTTAGTTGAAAAATAAATTCAAAAAGGGTTTAGTTAAGAGAAATAACTGGCTAGTAAAGTTAAAACTATCAACAAGGATTTTTTTAAGTATGTTAAAGGTTGGAAAAAGTTAGAATGTGGATTCAACCCTTAAGGATGCTGATGGCAAGGTTTTGTTTATTTACCATTAGTGAATTTGGCGAAGAGTTAAAAGGTGATGTTGGTACAGATATGGGAAAGTTTTGAAAGTAAATTGCTACTTACTAGTTCAGCCCCACTTGGAATACTGTGCACAGTTTTGTTCTTTTTAATCTAAAAAACGATATTGACTTACTGGAAGGGGCTCACTGGAGGGCTGTTAGGATGATTTCAATGATAGAAAAATTATCTTCCATAAATAGGTTTATTAAGATCTCTTTCCCTTATCTTCTCTTGAGAAAAGAAGGATAAGTTAGTGATTTTTCGAAGTTTACAAGATTATCTAGGGATCAATAGGATAAAGGTCTTTGATTTATTTGTGTTATGTTCTGAACATTAAAGAATAGGAGGTTACAACTTTATAAGATTTGAAAATTGCAGTTAAGACAGTTTTATTTTTATAACAGGGTTTTGGCAGTCGTGGAGGTCAACAATTTTCAGGAGTTTAAGAGGAGAATTGATGATTTCCTGAAAAGCAAAAGAATGGGTTTAAATTTTTACTTTCTTTAAATAGGTGTGAAAGGATAGTCTCGTAGGGTCAAATGGCCTCTTAATGTCAATATGTTATGTTATGTTAAATTGAAGGTTTATGGTTTAATGGGTCTGTTTCTATACTTAATAACTGGATCAAAAAGTCCTTAACAGGTGGGTTACAAAGATTCGTAAGTAATCGAGTTTGTCTTTTGTCTTTTGAGTAGTGTTGAGGCCTGTACTGTGTGAATAAAGTATAAATGACATTGACCACCTCTTATCATATTTGAAGCTCTTTGCATAAGATGGGAAATTGTTTACTGGTGTAATTGTCATCTCTGGCAATGAAATCATACAATATGATTTAAATTGCATGAGTAGTTAGTTTGTGGTAATTAAAATTCAAAGTTAGTGAATGCAGTATTAGCCTACCTCACCAAACAGATATAAACAATATATTATGAATTTAACCGTTTTGGAGACATCGTATGAAGATAGTAATTTGCGACTTTTCTTTGATCCAACTCAGATGTTTACAATTCATACTGTTAAAACCAATGCTAAGGCTAACTCGTGACTAGGCATTATTACACTTTTGGTCATCTTTGATCTCCATAACTATTTAAAACTTTACAAACCCCTAATACGACTTGGGTACTGCTCTCTTCTTTGAAAATATGTTTGAAAAAATATTCAGCTGCTGGAGAATGTTCAAAGATGATTTATGATCTCACCACTTTGGTTTCTATCATATGAGGAAAGGCTGAAATATCTACAATTGCCTACTGTAATATAAAAGTGAACATCAAACATGACACATACCTTTAAGATAATTTGAGGTATCGATAGTATTCCTTGAGACATTTTTAACTATAATGTTCAAAACGCCGATATATAAGGCCATAACTTTAAGGTCACGAACTAACATGATTCACTTCTATTAGTGGTAAATTCTTGGAATGCACCGCCCTATACAAGGACATTACTTAAAGAGGTTATTTGACTGCCATTGGAAAAAATAACTGTCTAACTTCACATACTTCAGGTGACCTTGCAGCTATTTTTACCATGTGAAGACAAAAGGTGCTACTTTACGTGAGTGACACAGAACAGCGGGTAGCAAGAAAAACAGTAACTTGACGTCCTTCTTGACCAATGTGTTATGTGGAAACTACACGTACCTATACCAAATAATAAGTTTAGAAAAATACCTATCTCAATACAAGAAGGTAGAAACACGTGGTATGCATATATACCATACAATTAAAGAAAACATGTCACTTATATTTTCTTTCTTTCTTTTTATTAAGTTTCCAGAAATCCCATTTTTACTTAAAAACAAAACGTGTTTTTTTTTCTTGTATGTAATGAGGATAAACACTTTAAGTCCTCTTCAGTTTTCTTTCTTTTTTTTTGATTGATAAATTTTATGCTCAGAATATTACTGTTTCATATGGTTAGGTATTAGGGTGTTAATTGAGATTTAAGAGAAGAACTTTAACATTAGCTTTACTTTATGCTGGAACATGTAATTCTAGAGCTAATGCATACAATAACATGACTGAAGAAAAAGGTCTTGATATAGTGGCCACTGGATAAGTTACTCAAGCCGTCAAAGCAATATTTTGTTGTAGTACTAAAGCTAATAGAATTTCATTGTATATTTAGATATTACAAATAAAAATCGGTAATTATCTTTACATAAATCACTAGTTAGACCTCACTTGGAATACTGTGTTCAGTTCTGGTCTCCTTATCTGAGAAAGAATGTTGACGTAACGGAAAGAGTTCAAAGGAGGTCTATTAGAATGATTCCAGGATGGAAGAGTTATCTTATGAGGTTAGGTTAGGACTTTTTAACCTATTTCATCTTGAGGAAAGAGGGGTATCTTGGTGATCTTATTGGAGTTTACAAGATTATCCGGGGAATCTACAGGATATGTTTTTTTTGTTTCTTTTCACTATATTCTGATGATCTAAAGTAACAGGACAGAGAACACAAGTTTAAAATTTGGAAAAGACACGATATGATCCAGACAGCACTAGAAGCTATAGCTGTAATGTAGTAATTTATTTAATTTAGATGTAAGCAAAATGGTGTGTAACATTAAAATTAAGCAGTTCCTAGAAATATCTAGTCCAACTGTAGATTAGAAATATAAGTTCTGTGAATCATTGAGATATTAATTGGAAAGAGTTGAGAATTAATTTAAAATATTATTGAGACGATAATAAGTATGTTAGTAAACGTGAACTATTCAATGTTTTTACGTACTTGGCAATGTTAGTAATCATGTTTACCGATTTACTTTTTACGACTAAGTTTATTTCTTTTACGTTAGTTATCGTCATTTGTAACTTAGGCCTACAACAATTTATTATAGCTTACAAGTGTCCAAGCTTATAGAAACATTAATGGAGAAAATAAGCTCATTTGATATAGTTTATGTGAAATGACTAGATACTGAATTATTTTCACTGAATAATTTATAAAAATTCGTCAGCGAAAGAAAAACGTTACAACACTGGTGTCAAAAGAAGAAATATTTTGGTGAAAATAAAATAGAACCGAGTACTAATCCATGAGCATCATCTATTCCACTTGTGAAGAAGAAGGATGGATCCACAGGAGTCTGCGTGTACTATCAGAAGGTGAATGAAGTTGCAAAAGAGGATGCCTTCCACTGCCATTGATTGAATCTACCTTTGATGCTCTATCGAGATCGAAATTGTTCTTAACATTGGATCTTAAAAGGGATATTGGCAAATGGAATTCGACAAAGCAAGTACAGAAAAGACAGCCTTTACCACAGGAAATGGATTATGGGAATTTGTCATTGTACTTCTTTGGATTATGTCATGCTCCTACTACGTTCCAATTATTAATGAAGTGTACTCTGTCTGAAATACTCACAAACTCACATACTGATATACAGGGCCGGATTAAGGCCAACTGATGCCCAAAGCACAGCCCAACAATGATTTCCCCCTTGACCCTTCCATTGTCTAACTGAGAAGACATTAAGACTCAATAAGTGCTGAATGTGAAATAATAGATTAAAAATTCAGTTTTTTCCAGGCCAGACCCCACAACTATATAAAATATAACCTGTTTTTTAATTGTATTTATTTAACACTAAATAGCAGTAAGCAATATAAGCAAAATATTTACTTATAACTAGGGCAATAGGAAAAAATGCAAATTTTCAACACTTTTTGATTTTGTAAGTTTTAAAGACATTTATGCTACACCAGCATTTCATAGTAATTTGGGAGGAAGGAATTAATCCACAAATGTCTAGGAAGAAATTAACCTGCGAGAAAGTTTTTTAATATTGCTAAATATGGATGTGTTGCGTCAGCGAGGTCACGTGACTAGTGTCACGCCACGTTGCTAGAACTATCCTGTTCCTTCGAGAGTGCTCTAGCATTTGCTAGATTGGGGGTGGTCTGCTATATATGAGATGGTCACGGCGTGACGTGACAATGTGTGTAGGTGATGAGTAATTGAATGTATGCGGACAGAATATTGTTGCCCTCGTGAGACGTTTGTTATAGAGCGATTGTTGAAATTAAGTGTATCGTAAAGTTATATTCGGAAAGAATAAACCAGTTTTATTAAGAAAGGACTTGTGTCGCTAAAGTTTCGTCGAACGAATTTACGAGAAATCAATTAACAAACGGAGACGTAACAGATGAAAGAGAACAAAGAAAAGCATAATGCTTCACCGAAAATCTTGTATTACCTATATCTCTGTGTTGCAGTTTAAATTTTTCTAATAATATAGCAATATTTTTAATATACAGTGCACTTCTACGGCCCTCATTCCATTTCTGTTTTAGTACCTTTACACTTCATGCTTTATGTTATGAATCCAATCCTCAGAGAAATATATAGATGATTTCTTTCTGAAGTGCTTGCGAAAAACGATACGATATCTAGATCAGTATCATTTAATACGCAATCGATTATTTATCAAAAAGTGACAAGAAGAATATGTTATCTTGAATTTCTTTCACTGTATTTGTATATGAAAAATTATCTCTCTCTAGTTGACCCAAGTTCTGATTTTTGCTTTGTTAAAAGAAAACACTTGGTAACTATGACAATAGAGTAAAATATTTTAAACCAGGTTGCTGATTCTTCTGGGAAACTTGGATTTTACAAAGAGGCAGTAAGAAATAAAATCGTAAAAGAACTGACTCTTCATTAGCCTAGGAGATGTCATAATCGAGACCATCAATATCCCACAAATACTCTGTGAAATGAAGATTTTATTTGTCAGTTGCCCCTCCGACATTTTGTTTAAGAGACTCTTAAATATTTGCATTAACTGTAGAATAGGACATTGTACTAACGTCTTTATTTGAATTTACCTCAGAAGCAGTGTCAAATCATAGTCTACGTTGTATTTTTGAACTATTTGTAGTTTCTTTGACTTCCACAGATCCAACATTCGACTGAGAGTATTAATGAGGCGCAAAGATGGAGAAGATCTTCTAGAAGTTGAACTCCAAGCTAGGCCTACAATAGATCTAGATATATCTTATAATATTTGGATAATATCTATTTTTTCCATACCAGAACCTGTCCTCGTGATCATGGTATGTATGGTCCTATTGTCTAATTAAGTCAAAATCCAAGCTAGGACAATAAATTCTAAAACTAAATTTATTTCTGTGGTAGTTTGAGTTATTAAAATTATAAACATTCTAGCAATTTGGCAGCGGGTTAACCCTTTAGCTAAGTTTATAAAACTCTCGCCTGACATATCAGCAATATTGGGTTCAAATCCTATTCGTGAGAGATGTACAACGTTGAAATTACTACAAAAATAACTAGTATCCAACTAATTGTTGATATAAGGCTCGCTAAAATAGTTCCCAAATTTACCCTTATAATTTTCATTCAGGTGTCCTGCATTTAGTTATAATATTTTCGTTAACTGGATGTGAACAAATACTAGTCCTTTTACTTAGGTAAAAGTTGCATATGGCAATGGCTACAAGATTATACCACTTTGATCCTGTGTTTGTACTCACTCCCTGTGGGTTTCTTTCTCTCCTGTCTCTGTCTAGTGCAGACATACTTGAAAAGCTTCCTTTTTTACCCCAACAGCCAGTTGAAGTCATAATGTGAAGCTGTTTGTCGGTCAGAAGGTACAACAAATTGCACATTATGTGTGAACCAAGATTTGCTTATTTGTTCATTTGTGGTCTGTTTGTTCTTCCTTTACATCTTTGATTTAATTTATAGCTAACATATTCTGAATCTGCGTGTTTCGGGAAACTTTTAGCCACTTCTTGAATATCAGTGTACCTGAATACCACAGACTATATTTAAAGTAACAAGTTGGTACTGTAACCAAAGAATTCATTTCGCTGGGGACGCAATTTTTTTTTAAATGACCACAGTTACATAATCTAGATTCTATATCTAACTTGATCAAGTTATGAAATGTGACCCCTTTCTCCTTGCTAACAATTGCGACCGGATTTGTAAAGTTGGTGGCAGCACTAAAAGTTATTTTTTATTGTTACCTTCTTTTTTTAAGCTAATTTTGTGTAGCCAGATCACGGCATACAATACCGCACTCGGAAGTTTTTGAGATCATCAATATGGCCGCCAGTAAATTTCCAGTGGCTTCTTGTGAATCACATATTCTGTAATTGGTTTTAAGTATTCCAGTTAAATATATAAATCGATGTCTTATACTTTACAAATCTGATTACAGTTCCCCCGGATCATCAATAGAAAGCGCCTTTTAAAGGTATGACATGACACGGATGTATTCAGACATACTGACATCACAGTTCTTAACAAATATTTTAAAGCAATGTTTTACAATTATTTTAAAGGAACGATGTAAGATGAATATATTCGGTCGTACTGGTTTCGTTTTTCAACTATAGACCATACTTTAAAGTAATGACTTACAAATACAGAACTCATTGTTTTGTTACAGTCTGTTATCCTAATATTTAAAAACGTTAATGCATGGATTGTTTAATAATTTTACTTGTTCCCTTTTCTTTCTAGAGTGTATTTGATGTGGGCTTTTCTGTTGTACTTTCATTACGTTATTTGCAAGGAGTCATTAAGAAGCTTTCATGATCAGTGAACGGATTAGGAAAAACAGTAAGTTCAACACACTTTTTCGGAATTTTATTTAAAATTTCTATGTCACCAAGGAAATACAAGAATAAAACTGCGATATACTACTCAAATTTAATAAATAACTTAATATAATCAAAGGTGCTCGTCCTACCGGACAGGTGTATGCATGAATACTAATTGTGGGTTTACCAATGTTGAATCCTTTTATCTTGCCTTCAATAGAGGGCGCGTGCTTTAGTCATCTCGTATCTTATGAGAGCGATCGCCTTCAACATAAACAACTGACAGTTGGAATATCGTTTTAGCTTTGGGTTTGAATGTAACACATAAGTATATATCTTATTTTGTTCAACGAGTTCCCATAGACAATAGTATATGTTTTTATCGTTAGGAACTTACAGATAGGAAAATAATCGTTTTGTATCGTAACACAGCTTAAAGTTTTTATGCAAATTTTATGCAACAAATAATTTAATCTTAGTCTTTATTCAAACTTAAACTAAACTTTTTCGGCACACGAGACAATAATGATCTTCCTTCCTTTACTGGTTGGCTTCTACTGAATATTATCTTAGCCTAGTTGATGAAAAGTTTATACAAGCATGTGATTTTTCTGTAAGCGTAGAGCATGCATTAGGGGGTACAAGAAATAGGAAGTGAATGTATCTATTTCCGATTGAGGTTTACTTACTTTATATACGATAATGATAAAATGAAATGTATAAAACCATATGGTTGAGCATGTTTAATTTTTTATACTCGTTTTTGTACTACATGCAAACCGTTTAGATGTTGACGATAATTTTTTATCACATTTACTAATTGTGTCTATATGATGGGTTTCTTAAGGCGTAGACCCGGCGTGGCCAGGTGGTTAGGATGCTCGACTCGCATTCTACGGGTCGCAGGTTCGAATCCCCGTCCCACCAAACATGCTCGCCCTTTCAGCCGTGGGGGCGTTACAATGTGACGGTCAATCCCACTATTCGTTGGTAAAAGAGTAGCCCAAGAGTTGTCGGTGATGACTAACTGCCTTCCCTCTAGTCTTACACTGCTAAATTAGGGACTGCTAGAGCAAATAACCCTCGTGTAGCTTTGCGCAAAATTCAAAAACAAACAAACAATCTTAAGGCGTATGTCATTGTTATCACCATAAACGTAGTTGCAACTTTCTCGAACAAACTTTATTTATCCTGACGAGTATAATGGAATGGACAGCAACTATATTCCAGTATACTCATCATGAATGAATACTCTGCCTAAACAATCTATCAAAGAATAACTTTATTTATTATTCTACGAAGTAGCTAGTAGTACAAGAGAGAAATCGTTACGGTCCATTCACACCATCATTATATATATTTATCAAAATAGTACTTTAAAATATATTGATGGATTTTAAAAGAGTCATGTAATAATTTGTTTGAGTTCCCATGTTTGCTTCATTATTTTTACACACAGCTACATAAAGGACTACCCGCGCTTTGCCATCTCTCATTTTGAACTTATAGAAGGAAAGCAGCTAATAAACGCTATCACTAACTCTTAGGCTACTCTTATCTGATCAGATAGTGGGATCTGACCGTCACTCTTATAGCACACTATGCCCTCAAAGTGCGGAGCGCGATTTTGAGACAAGGCTGTGAATAACTGGGACAGACCCTGTCAACTTGTGCACTATCAGCTTCTGTTAAGAATACTTAATCTATAACAACTTTATGTTATCTCTTAAGATATGAAGGTTGGGTTTTAAAGAAGTTCAATGTCTCAGGAATAATATCAATCAATAAATACAGTTGTGTTGTAAGTCAAGAAAGCTATGAATACGTACTAGACATTAAAGTATTACACAATCAAGTAAGCGAAGAAGAACAGTGGATATTATCATGATATACAGAGTTTGTGATTTAAGTCAAGTAAGCATAGAAACTCAAGAAACATTACAGTAATATACACAGTTTGAGAATGAATCATAGAAGGTAAGAAACATAATGGACCTTACGGTAACATATAGGAATTGTTAATGGAGTCAAGTAAACTAAGAAATACACAGACATTAAAGTGTTATACACAGTTGCGATGGACGTCAAGTAAGCGAAGAAACACAGTGGACATTACAGTAACATACAGATATTGTGAATGGAGTCGAGTAAGCTAAGAAACTCACTGGAGATTTGGATCATATATACATTTTGGTAAAGGAGTAAAGTAATCTAAGAAATGCACTGAAAATTACAGTAATATACACAGTTGGGAAGAAAGTCAAGTAAACAAAGAAATCGACAGGACATTAAGGTAAGATACACAGTTACGAATGGAATTAAGTAAGCTACAATATATATTGGACAAAACAGTAACCATGAAAATCAAGTAAGCTAAGACACGTGCAGTAGATTACTGCAATATGCTTGTTGTGATGGAAATATAGTAAGTTAAGAAATGTACTGAATATTACGGCAATACACACAGTTCCGAGGGAAGTTAAGTACATGAAGAAAATGACTTAGACATTACTGTACTATACAAAATTACTATACAAGTATAGTACGAAATGCACTGTATATTACCGTAATATACACAGCTGCGAAAGGAGTCAATTACTTGAAGAAAGACTGGACTTTACGGTAACAAACACGATTGCGATGGAAGTAAGCTAAGAAATGTACTGAACATTACGGTATGATATGTAATTGTGTTGGAAATATAGTTGGCTAAGAAACGTACTGTACATAAAAGAAATATACACGGTTGGAATGGAAATCAAGCTAAGAAATGTACTGAACATTACGGTATGATATGTAATTGTGTTGGAAATATAGTAGGCTAAGAAACGTACTGTACATAAAAGAAATATACACGGTTGGAATGGAAATCAAGCTAAGAAATGTACTGAACATTACGGTATGATATGTAATTGTGTTGGAAATATAGTAGGCTAAGAAACGTACTGTACATAAAAGAAATATACACGGTTGGAATGGAAATCAAGTAA
>NW_013667212.1:13899-14871 GCF_000517525.1 Limulus polyphemus
AGTTTATTCTTTCTCGATACAAACTTTTAGTACACAGTAATTCCACGGTCAGTACGTTTCTCGTCACTTTAAACTTAACAACTTTTATATTACATGCTATAAATCACAGCGATTCACAATCTCGGTAACTTCGCTTTCTACGAGTGCAAAACACACACTTTACGGCTCACTAACACAAAACTTACCATAGCTACTGTTCGCTTTTCCATCCATTCATCCGCTGGCTTTTCTCGCCAAGCTTATATACTAACAAAGAGGCGTCTCGATCACACTCGAGCTTCCCTGATAATTCGAGAAACTCAGTCACGCATGCGCTAACAGCATCACGTGACTTCCGCTGTCGTAACATTATATTACTTGACTTCTATCACAACACTGTATATTATTGTAATGTTTAGAGTGTTTCTTAATTTACTTGAATTCCATCACAACATTGAATATTACCGTATAGTCCAAGGCTTTTCATTACTTATTTCACTCACTACCGTATTACCCAGTGATTTTTTTAGCTTTCTTGACTCCATTGGTAAACTCTACCTATTACTGTAATGTCCACCGTGTTTTTTAGCTTATTTGACTTCCATCGCTACTATGTATATTCGCTTCCTAGATAGAAAGCAATTTTGTTAAATAGTATAGGCAGTGAACCATACAAAACTTTGCGGGATTTATGTTTTCCAGACATACCTCATACAAAAACGCATGCTGTCTTGACAGAATTGTTAAAACAACACTACAGACTAAGCAGGTTAGTGTTAGGGTAAGTGTTTTCGTGTTGTTGTTTTTTCATGTAAACAGCTACCAGGTCAGTCAGTAAACGATTATGTTTCCTACTTGAAACAGTTAGCCACCTTAGATGATGAAATAGAGTCAGGATTGATTTGAAGTATGAATTTTGTATCATGCCATTTGGTCTATGTAATATACCAGCTACTTTTGAGCATAATTAGGTAGTTTGCAAAGGGAATGATG
>NW_013667212.1:15871-25630 GCF_000517525.1 Limulus polyphemus
ATGTTGACGATATTCTGGTGTTTTGTTGCATGTTTCAGGACACAGTTAGAAATCTGAACATAGTATTACAATCCTTGAAACAGCCAGGAGTAAAATTGAAGCAATAGAAATATTTTCACATGCAAACACATATAGAGTTTCTTGGACATATAATGAGTAGAAACATATGGAAGCGGTGGTATACTGGGCCAAACCCTTGAACAAGAAAGAAAGTTAAAGCTTTACAAGTATTGCATTTATTATTATATATGTTTTATGTTCTACAGTAATAATAACTTTCGGCATAAACTAAGGCTAGGTCTCATTTTTGCAGATTTAGAATTGTGCAAAGTCGTGTCAGTCACTACAATGCAGCTTATCTAGAGTTTTTCATTAATCCTTGTTATACATATCAGCAATTGGAATTAGAGCAGAGCTATAGCAAGTAGAGGATAATATAGAGTGTGTTATAGTGTGCACATAATGAATGCTAACATCTGCTGAACGATGTTATGGCACCAAAAGATAGAATGTATTAGAGCTTTAGCATTTGCCAAGCACTTTAACTACTATCTGTATGCTAGAGAATTTACTTCCAGAGAGAGAATTGTGCATCTTTAAATTGGCTTATGAACTTTAAAGAACAAAAAAGGGTATGATATTATGTTGAATTAATACATTGCAGGAATACAATTTCACTGTGCCTAAACTGTCAGCTATGACGACAAGCCATGTAAAAGAGTAAGGATTCTACTGATGAATTTGTACAAACTACAATAAGAGAGAAGGTATAACATTATCAACTAAGTAGCCCAGCTCTGGCCTATGTGCTACTTTCTATGCAGCAAAGTGATACTTGACCATCATAGTCTCGTGAATGTAATGTGGAAGCACCTAATCACTAGCAATTTTCTGAATAAGTTGAGGTATGAGAGAATGTGCTGTGCAATCATTATTATCCACACAAGCATGGCACACAACCTGTGATACATCTGGTAGTTCTTGAGGTATGAGAGAATGTGATGTGCAATCATTATTATCCACACAAACATGGTACACAACCTGTGATACATCTGGTAGTTCTTGAGGTATGAGAGAATGTGCTGTGCAATCATTATTATCCACACAAACATGGTACACAACCTGTGATACATCTGGTAGATCTGAAGTCTCTGAGGGTCAACAGTTTCCAAACATCTCATTATACAGATATCAGAGAACATTAAGGGAATGTCTCGCATTACAGCCAACCTATGAAGGTGACTTTACTAGCCACATTACTGCAGAGAAGTATAGCTATGATGTAAAATTTGCATTACCTGCACTAGAAAAAACTCTGTAGGTGAGTTATAAGTTCTCCACTATAAAAATAGTTTGGATATTGCTGGATCTCTCTCCAAAACAGATTACAATAATGGCTGCATACTGCTAATTTATTGCTGAAACAAATGGGTTTAAATACGCACTGCTTGATATTTGATCAGAAACAGTTGCAAACATATTAGCTGAACAATGAATAACTCACTTCAGAGCATCAAAGGGATCCATATTGACCATTGGACAAACTTATCAATCAGCTATCTGACAAATTATATTAAGACACTATGTCTAGTAAAACTCATAATTCGCCTTTAATTATTCTCAGTCTGATGGGTTACTTGAGTGGATCATCTAAACTGTGAAACTTGTGATTTCCAAGTTTGTGAGCTCAGAATGAATTTAGATAATGATGATATATTCTACAATAGAGTAGTGGTCCACTGGATGGTCTTCAAACACGTTAAGGTTAAAAAAGAAGTTATGTTCTGAGAATACCTTATGTACAGTGGGGATGTACAGTTTCTGGTATATCAATAAGAATATGTAGAGTAGCTATGCCCCATAGTTGTTGATGAGTACGGGTTTGTATGATAACATAATGGGGAAAGTGGTCAATAGATAGAAGATGGTGTATAATAATATGATGAAAGAACATTGATTGAAGCAAAAAGGCATAGTTCTTAAATACTTCAGTGGCACATAAAATACTCAGCTTTCGCTAGACTAAACCTTATCTTGTGTTGCAGTGACTCAATCGATGAAATGATAAGCTTCAGTGGTCACATGGCATGCAAAAGTCCATAGAATATTTTACATTACCAGTGAGCCTCTGAAATATTGGGTTGATCAGGAAGCAAAGAACGATGTCAAAGTTGTAGCTTTGGATGAGAATATTGTCGAGCACTACTCTGATCCAGTGGAGGAGAAGAAATAGACAATGTAAGTCCTTTCTTGGCTGTGTACAAAGAGTTTGAGGAAAGCGACAAATACTTTTACTCACCTGACAACAGTAGAAACATTGGTCTCCCATCAATATTCCTGGAAGTGAGTGGTAAGTCTGTTAAGAAGTTGCATGATTTATAATCCGTGTGGCTATGAGATAAACAGCTGAAAGAAAGCTATAACCCTTACTTTTCAAGCTATTAGATATAATTTCATAGTGTTGCCGTTAAAATAATGCATGGTGATAGCTAGGGGATGTAGGATGTTAGTGGCTTACAAGTTGTTAGCGACAGATGTGATACCTGAAACACCATTGAAAATGGAGACATTGCGTTCGTAGCATTTATTGAGCACAACTTCTATACATAAATACATGTTATACCATGAGGAACTTTTAATATGATTTTACATGAAAAACACCTATAATGACTTTCTGAAGGAAACAAGGATATGCACGGAAAAATCGTCATACCTATGCAGCGAAGAGAAATAATGAACATCAGAATATGAAATTTACACCTTTCATGATTATATCATGCTTGTATTGTGATTCATGCTTAAAAATATACAATGTGATAGTAATTATGTTCTTATTTCATTCTCTCGATAATTTCTAGTGCGTTGAATTGTTTATTTTGTGTTAGTAATAAAGTGCGGACAATTGAATGAAAATTAAATCCAATGACGAAAGTGTGATTCATCACTGAGGTTAAATATCCTACTAACCGAAATCCGTGCCTATATTGGTTTTGTTTTGTTAAGTACAAAGCTATACAATTGCTCTGCTCACCATGTGTATGGAAACCTGATTTTTACCGTTGTTCCACTGCTGTTCCACTGGGGAGCGGGGGGGGGGGGCGTGATATCACATAATCATAATACATAATTTAATCAAGGCATCTATCTTCAAGATAATAAGATTTCAAGGAAGAAAATACTAAAAAATAATAATTAAGAACTGAGCGAAACTAAAAAATAGTGTGCAATAATATAACAATCATACTGTATTTTCTCTTCAGGTCAGTTGGGATATGATGTTGTTGTTTTCAGTGGAAAATCAGTTGGGATATGATGTTGTTGTTTTCAATGCAAAGTTACACAATGGGCTGTCTTCACTTTGTCTACTACGGGTAATCGAACCACTGATTTTAACATTATAATTCAATAACTTACCACTGACCCATCAGAGGACATTGAGATATGACAGCCACTATTTATATGAGCAGATCGCTTGACAACAACTACTACAGTGTGAACAAGATTAAAATGGTGTAGTGTACTTTTTCAACAATTACATCTATGTCACAACATCAGAAGTAAGGTAAAAATTATTTAGCACTACATTATTTATTTATTTGAACCCCATATGCCATTAATTATTATTTTTTAAATTAACCTGATCATTATTTATATCTAGTATTTATGATATGGTTGAAAAAAAAGTAAACTTTTTCACTAATATAGCTGTTTTGCCTGTACATTACAAATTCAGTTCACGAAAACCTAATTTAGAGTTTGCAGAGCATAGTGTAAAGAAAGTGGACAAACTTGATAAGCAGTACATTTAAAAACAGTTTTAAGATTTAAAACTAATTTTAAAATATCACAAATATATATTTCACTGCACAAATATGCAAAGTATAGCTTAGCTTATTATTTTGTTTTTCCTTTCCCATTGCACATATGTAAGTGCAAAAGCAATACAATAGATAAAGTTAGCATTCAGTGTTTTTGAATAGTCTGTAAAAATTTAGGAATATTTTCAAACATAAAGACACATAATATAACTTTATTTAATGCTCTGTCTTTCCCTTCTTGTTGCACATACAGAGGTGAAAAAACAGTAAATAGATATGTATCTCTGGTGACTATCACACTTACAACAGTCAAAGAATTAGTGGCTTGTGAAGTGGTTAGTGTTCTAGGAAACAGCATGGATGATACTATATTCTAATGTTATACACATTCATTTTTGTAAGGTTTCTCCTGCAGAAGTTCAATGTTAAACTTTACTCAACACTTAACAATTCATCTTTCTTTTCAAAGTTTCTGGTAATACTCAGAGTTTCATGTAAAATGTTGTTCTCACGATATCTAAGAACCAGACAAAACAGTACCCAACATTCACCACAGTCGGTTAGAGTATACGTAGATTCTAATCTTATAGCAGTGTAATAGACCGTCTGACTTGCTGCAACAGATTACTTTTTGTTTTAGATTGTATGTGTGAAACTTTTATGTTTGGCTGTATAGTAATGATTTTAAGAAAATGTCAATGTATATTTGAGCTTTAAGTTTCATCAGTCATTACCCTATGCTGAAGCTGGAGCTCTTTACCTCTCACAGTATAGGTAGAACAGTGTTGATATAAATTGCTTAAGTTTAATTAACGTAGTGCCAGGTAACAGTAATAAGGTAATTATTGTCCTACTTATCAATTAGTAAAAATTATTTGAGCTTGTGAAAAGGTTTTGTTCTTTGAATAACATTATGGAAGACATCTTAGACCTCAACATTTACTTCACCATAAGGTTGGAGAACTTAGTCAGCATATCACTCTGTGCAATTCATTAGTGTTGATATTTCTGCAGTGTGTAGTTCCATGATATTGGAAATGATTGGATTTGTATTTCGATCTTGATATTGATATTAGATTTAAAGCCGGCTTGAGGGCAAGCCTAAGGTAAAGAAGAAAGGACTATGTTATGCAATTACCAAATATTACACTAAAAAAATTTAAAATTGTATATGATATATATATTTCATAAAATATACAGTTTTAAATTTTCTAAAATTTTAATAAGAACATAATAAATGATGCCAAGGTCATTTGCCAATAAAGTCCTAGATGTTCATTTCTGAGCAGAAATAATCAAGAAGTTTATCTACTATTTCATGCAATAGATGTGTTGTATCAAATTTAACATGTGTGTGTGAAGGACTGGTTTATAATTGTCACACTGAGCAGATATGCTCCCATATGCTTATGTTCCAAGTTTGATATTGGTAAGCTATAGAGAGAAATGAGTTTCGGCATTTTGAGCCACTATCATATCTAGTTTGAAGGAACTGAGATTTGCTATTGAAGTCTTGTCCGCATTTTCAAATAGAGTGAAAGCAGATAGTCAACATCACCTACCACCAACTGTTGACTGACCACATAGTGGGATTTCATCATCACTCTTATAGTGAACCATACAAATGACTTTTAAATGACTAAACAATCATCAATTGGTTAACTTATTTTTTTTTTTAGTAAATAAAGTATTTGTGTATATTTATCTTCATACCGTGTCTTTTTTCTTTAATTCCACCTGCAACAAATTAATATACTTGCCCTCCAAATTTTAGACCTGTGTACCTCTTTGCTGTAAAGGTCAAGAAACTGTGTAAGGAATACCGCAATACTAGATAACTTGGAAAAATGTTGTTGTTTTAGTGTAAAGCTACACAATAGGCTATCAGTGCTCTGTCCACAGTGGTGAATCGAACCCAGTATTTTAACCAGGTAAATCTGTAAAATTACCGCTGCCTCACCAGGACACAATTTAGATAAAATATAGTTGCACTGTGAGATTCCAAAATATTTTCATTGATGATAATTCTTATTGGTATATATAATGAGTTCCAAGTGGGTTAAAATAATCATAATCATAATACGTTTTCGAATATACAATGTTTACAAAACGTTTATAAATGCACATATACAGAATTATGAATTACTGAGTTATCAATTTATCAAAATATATGTAATGCTTCTAAATAAACCAATGTTTATAAATAATTCCAGACCTTCATTGTTAGTTGTACCAACAGTTATAAAATTTAGGGAAAAGTTATTTCAATATCTGCAACTTTGTATTTTGCAATCAACAAATGTTATAAAGTCATGGCAGGTGATAAAAGATGCTGTACAGATGGAATTTTATTTAAAATTTAAAAGTCTACGTGCTTGGTCATGGTAACACATGAAATATTTGGTAGCTGAAAGTTTTCTATGTAAAAAATCTTCTTGAAACCACCTGCCAAGAATTCTATTGATAATTTTAACTCTGTGAATATCCTGTATTTCACTGTATAAAAACAATAATTTAGTTTGTTTTCATCACATAATTTTATACGTTTTTTCTCCGACTTTCATCATGTGAAACTTGCAACATTTTTGAGTTGATGTATTTGTTTTGGGTTGTTTCATACTTTTTATGCAATGTTACACAAGTGCACTGGACGATAGGTGTTGGTTATACTGGAGATTTGAAGATATTCTTTAGAGATTTTGTTCTAGACTGAGAGAGCATGACATTATATAAGCAAAAACAATAACACCATCCCTTTATTGGTGTGAAGTTCTGGCCAGGCATTTGTTTATTATCTGTGTTGAATTTATTTCTAAATGTTGTCATTGTGAGTATATTGTGCTTTTGTTGTTGAACCCTGATTGTAGCGGCGTGTTCATTTTGGACCGTTACAAACAGTTATACATAAGTGTATTTTTCGGGTTCAGTATTATATAGATATTTAGCAAGTGTTGATTTCTAAAAAAACAGTTTATTGACTACAACTCACATAAAACACATTCACTTTAACATGTCATATCAATTAATTCAAATTATAATAACTTGAAACGTTTACAATAATATTTTATATCACAAATAGAACAATGGGAAAACCGAAAGACTAGATTTCACTTTTATAAATTTGGAACTTATTATAAGATTTTAAGTCATATTTTTTTACTAGGCATACCAAAATCTTCCCGATTATGAATTCACGAGCTTTCAATTTGTCAATGGATATGTATGAAACATTTTTGGGTAATTTTCCCACGTACAATCAGGTTATTGTAAGATTTTGTGTTTCGTTTGAGCTCATTTCTCTTTTTAACGCTTTTAAAAACACAAACATTTAATTTTCCCGATCTACCAGTAAAGACAAGGAACAGACTGTAGTACACAGAAAATTTAAAAAGAATATTCCCTTAGAGAAAACCATTTACACGTGGGGACAAAATGTGAAAAGAAAGAGATATTGAGACAAAAAACGTTATATTTTAGTTATCACTTAACAATATCAATATACAATATCAATATCAAACTCACTTAATAACTGTAATTATGGCTCAAACTAAAAATATATTATTCCTTGGGTATTTTTAATTCTGAGTTACTTCAAGCACTCACTGAAGTCCACTATATTTGAAGAATACAACATAAAAATGAAAAATTAATAGAATATAATCAGATGCAGAGTTACTAATCGCAAAAACAGAACTGAATTTATCGCAGCGTTTCGGTTTGAGATGTTAGGGCATTCTACATCTGAATTTACTTTAGTTATTATTATTCTACTTAAACATAGATATAAACGCTATCAGAAGAGCACTAACAGATTTAGACCAGAGTCCACTTTTACGACCTAACACTCTTATGGTTTCGGTTTTATCATAGTCATTTAAATTGTTTTGTTAAATAGTGAACCTTTTCTGACAATCCTCTATAAAGTTTTCAGAGCAGCCTAGATAGTACTCATGATAAATCAAAGCAAATTAAAAATATCACTTAAAATTTAAGGAATCATTCTATTTATTCCCGATATTTCACGATGACAGCTTCGTGAGGGACTCAAATAACATATATTGTAGTGTTAGTAGAACCTCCGTCATGGCTACGTATCCGGTTTTTGGAGTTCTATGTCGTTCTGTATTGGTAAATACAAAAACCAACTAGAAACGACATCTTTTGATTCATGGTTTGGTTATCTTAAGTGACGTTTTAGTCTGTAACTATGGTCATGATAAAGTGAAGCGAATTGTACCTGTATTTGTAAATAAACCACATCCAGCTTCTGTTTGTTTGTTTTTACAGTGTATGTGGATTTATTCACGTTTTTAAAATTATTACATTTGTAGTCAGGACTTTAAACTCCAACATTTTGAACACAATTGACTGGTTTACACATTCAGTCGGCAAGAAAAGTTTGATTGCGTTGCTATGCGATCGAGCTGGAATAAAAGCATCCTCGTGTATTAGGAACTGCGTATATTTGACCCAACTTCATTAAAAATGGAGAGATTTGTACTGAAAGTTTTGTAAAATACACTTATGTGAACAATATTTCTGGGCAATAATTCAGACAATAACATATCAAGTATAGGGAATACAGCTTGGATAGGAGATACACGAATGTTATATTTTACGATGATAACAGTTCTACAAGTCCTACATTTGAACTTCTTAACTGTATGAAAACGCATTAAAACAAAACAAAATAATATCAGCGAAAATGTTATTTTCTGGGTTGTTGTTTTTTGACAAAATGACACCGAATATATGAAAATAAAAACAGATTGTTAACTATGAATGGTAAAAAGCATAAAAATAAACTGAAAGAAAACGTTAATATAGTTTGAATTAACATCATTGGCTTAGGAATGACAAATCCAGCGACAAAAATAAAATCTAAAATTACCAAGCTGTAAAATTCTCTGTAAAGGAAATGACAAATATGGTCAACTGTCTTTGGTAGATACATTATTTTTGAATTAAATTCAAAGGAGAAATGTTTGGAAATTGTTCACATATATTCCATTTTCTTATCCCTCTTCTTGATATAAATCTTCTAAGATGTTTAACAGAACAACTATTGATCAATTCTATGACTATGAATAGGCTTATGATTAAAATCGAGATTTTTTCGTTTTCTTCGAAACATCACAGTAACTACAGTGGATAAATGAAATACTGATTCCAGTTTAAGCTAACAAACACAATCCTTATTAACATTTTCATGATAATATTATTTTTCAATAACTGAATTATTTCATTTGCTTCTTCTAATCTTCTCTTCGTGATATGTTTTAATTATACTTCCTATACATCACAATAAATACCCCGATACTTTTTCGTCGTTCAATTTTTGTTTTTTGACCTTTAAATTCAATCATGAGTTCTTTATCACTTTTTAACACAGACGATGTATCGTTTCCAAACCCTCACTGCAATGGAATTTACCTACAACGATCAGATCGATATTTAATAGAAAAACGAAACATCGTCACATCGTCTCTCCTAACCACTGCCTTTTATAATCATGCAATTTAGAAAAAGTAATCATAAAGGAATTCTTAAACTTGCACAACGATTAAAAACCACAAGTCTGGTAGTAGATGGTTACCACTTCAAAAAATAGATGCGAGAAGATGCTTGTGATGACAGCTGCACTTACCCCTTTGTTTGGTTAGAACAGTTTGTTACATAACTAAGCTGCACTTACCCCGTTGTTTGGTTAGAACAGTTTATTACATAACTAAGCTGCACTTACCCCGTTGTTTGGTTAGAACAGTTTATTACATAACTAAGCTGCACTTACCCCGTTGTTTGGTTAGAACAGTTTGTTACATAACTAAGCTGCACTTACCCCGTTGTTTGGTTAGAACAGTTTGTTACATAACTAAGCTGAACTTACCCCGTTGTTTGGTTAGAACAGTTTGTTACATAACTAAGCTGCACTTACCCCGTT
>NW_013667212.1:26328-55293 GCF_000517525.1 Limulus polyphemus
GGTGCGCTTACCTTTTTTTCCCGTTAAAACAGTTTGACTATTACATAATTGAAATGCACTTACCTCGTTTTTTTGTTAGAACAGTTTGTCAGTTACATAATTAATCCGTAACTACCCCTTTATTTGTTTACAATATTTTGTCTATTACAAAGTAAAGCTGCACTTACCTTGTTGTTTTTACTCCGTTGTTAGTCTGTTATATAATTAAATCTGCACTCCTCCCATTGTTTGTTTAGAATAGTTTGTTACATAATTAACCTGCACTTACCTCGTTGTTTGATAGAACAATTTGTCTTTTACATAATTAAGATACACTTACCTCGTTTTTTGTTAGAACAGTTTGTCAGTGATATAATTAAGCTGTACCTACCCCTTTATTTGTTTACAATATTTTGTCTATTACAAAGTAAAGCTGCACTTACCTTGTTGTTTTTACTCCGTTGTTAGTCTGTTACATATTTAAAGCTGCACTCCTCCCATTGTTTGTTTAGAACTAATCGGGCATGCTGTAAAACGTGGGCTTACGTAGGAGCACCACCAATATCATATATTGGAGAGCCACAAATTTGACTAAAAATAGATGGCTTACATTAAATAATTTTTAAATTCACTAAATATACATGAACTATAAATTTATTTCAATTTTTATTATTTAACTTAGAACAACGCTGTTTAGCTAAAATGCAAGATTTTTGCTTCTATAATTAATCCAACGTACATGTAAACCTGAAAGCTTGAAGTACAGCGTCATTTTTTAATAATATATGTGTGTATTGCACAGTTTAATAACTCAGCTTCTGAAAAGTCCCAGAAGACCATAAAACGTTAGAAAATATACAAAACATTCAGTATATTTATCACTTAATTATCATAATGCCGTTTTGTTAAAAAATAAATAAATATTGGAATGGTTCATCAGTCTGGTAGCCACATTTGAATGAACTGAATAGCTTTTCATGAATGCGCGCAAAACAAGGAAAACCAGTAAAGGAACTCCGTATGAATAACCCAAAAAACTCTTACCAAGAAAGAAGTAGACTAACATCTTGAATTAAGCGATAATACATTTTTGTGGCTGATTCATATAGAAATAGTTCCTGACGTATCTATTTACATTTTGTACACTCAAAAATAAATGAAACAAAAAATAATCGATTTATGGTCTTAATTTTTGTTTTATATTATGTTAACATATTGCGTGTTTTTCCACTTCAGCTTGTTTAATAAATGACTAGTCAACATTAATATTCAACTTAGCACAGGGATGAAATTCTCAAAAAAAAGTAGACGTACTCAGCTGAGTGAACTGGACCCGTTTTTGAAAACAGAAAAATCTACATGTAAACATAAACAACGACAAAGCAGCTCAAATAAGTCCCGTTACTAGTACCGCCTTAAAAAAAAAATCCGGTACTCCATCCCGATGAGTACCGGCAGAATTTTACCCCTGATTTAGCATGAACTGAATATATTTGAAAACAAAACAGTTACAATATTTGTCTTTCATTAAATTTACTCAGCACCTATGCCATATGGAATATATTTCCTGAAAACGAGTTAGGGATCAGAGCGTAAAACATAGGTCGTTTACTTATGAATTTTTATTTAACAATGATTTGAAATATAACTTTCATAATACAAATATTAAACCAAAGATTAGGCTAGATCACAGGCTTTTACACTACAGTCCTGGTCTTAAAAATATCAGAAAGTGAATACACTAGACGTATATAGAGCTATCTGAGCTCTGTCCACCGCAGGGAATCGAACCCCAAATTTATAGAGTTGTAAGTCTGTAAACTTACACCTGACCCACCGGGAACAGATGGTGTTGTCTAATGTTTTGTACGACACCTTAAACTTGGGTAGATGATTTCATTCTGAAATGAGAATATTAATAGTTTTAAATTATGCGACAGCTAAAGTTCTATCTCGATGATCTTAGTTCACTCACTCAAAGTAATATCTAATTATTTTTCTGTCAGAATCATGGTCGAGAAATCATGGCTATGTTTTACTTGCTTGTTGTATCACATAGCCTAGAAAACATAACTATTTTTTCTTGACTTGTTTTTTTCATAGCCCAGAAAACTTGATTAGTTGGACCATAGTCTTGAAAGTGCAGCCAAGTTTTATTTTAAATGTTGGGTTATTGTAAAATCGAGAATGTCAATAATTTATACATTTGAAGATTTCGGTTCGTGTGCATAATACTGGGTTAACATTTTGTGACATAACTGCTTGATATTGTTATGACAGCGGGGGTCACGTGACGCTAGTAACACGTCATATTCTCGAAGGTTCGTAAAGCCTCGAGTGTTTACTAGATATGCGGTATTCTTGTATATACAAGACCGGTAAGAAGTGACGGCAAGAATGTAGTTGAATTGCAGACAAAGATAGAGACGGACAGTTGGGTCGAGCGCCTGAATCGTTTGTTGTGAATTATAGCATTGTTTAAGTTATAGCGTGACCGTGGAAATTAAGTGAATTTCAAAGTTGTATTCAGAAAGAATAAACTAGTTTTATTTAAGAAAGGACTTGTATCGCTAAAGTTTCTTCGGAAAGAATTTTTACGGAAAATTAACTAACGACCAGAGACGTAACAATATGTTTGATTTCGGTATGTCTGCGGCTTACAACGCTAGAAACCGGCTTTCGATACTCGTGGTGGTCGGAGCACAGATAACACTTTGTGTAGCTTTGTACATAATTTAAAAAAAAACAATGTTTGATTTTTAGAAATTCGAAAAATTTGAGCCACCTTGGAAAAATCCTGTTTTAAAAATCTTATGATAAGGCAACTCAGTGATAACGCTATTTACCTGGTTCATTTCTGTTAGTTTTAGCTGTTAGTTGTTTTTAGTTCAATCTTTTCGTCTAGCAAGTAACTATATATATAGTTAGACTATCCTTGTACAGTTATCTAAAGTTGTTTCTGTATCTTACATATGGTTTGGTATCTTTCTACAAACTTAAACCTTATTTCACGATTTACATTATATTGTAATGCTCAGTCATATAATGTACATTCAATAATTTCATTGTGCTCGCTATTGCTGATGGCCATTACTTTGCAAACAAAGCGCGTGAACTGTAGGAATTCAACCTTTTAGTTAACCTGTAATAAAAAACATTTTATAGCAATTAAAACACAAAAAATGGCCGTAGTATATAATATAACTCAATTTCAAGTATAACAGTTATTTATTTTCGATTTACTTGTACTGAAAATGTACATTTTAAACTTTTGGGTGATCATAATCAGACTATAATGTCATCATCAGAAGTAACATTATTTTCACAAACGAGGAAATAGCACTCGATAATAATTTCCCTACAATTAGCACCTGAAAAGTATCTTGAGAAAATAGCTTTATAGGTGGTTTCATTTTACCAATGTAAACTTTAAACAAAGTTGATAAAAGTTCACAGTTAGCCAAACTTCGAAACAACAATTTTTTTAATGATTCTATATATATGTTACAGATTTCTTTTCTTTTTCACCAAAGATAAAATTGAAAATATCATTTGTGATATAGAGGCCTAATACACTCCTTGATTAGTGTAGCCTGTGCTGTGGACTCCAGATTAGCCTATCAAGGTTCATCGGCACGAGTTGGGTTACGAAACCAAAGTAATACAGTTAGGCCTCTTGTAATTGTTATGCGTATATAATATTTATGGGGGTTTAAGTCCTTTGTAATTCAAGCTGCACGAGAAACTGCAGTACACAGCACGGTCAATCAGATGATGCATTAGGTCTCTACGTCACAGATAATATTTTCAATTTTATCTTTGGTGAAAGAGAAAATAAATCTGTAACACATATAGAGTCAGTAAACAGTTGGTCGACTGTATAATATCGAATAATATATTAGGTACAATTTTATAACAGTAGTCACACACTTAAATGATTTTAGGTTGCTTATATGGTTAACTAACTGATTTTAGTTGCTTATATGGTTAATTAAAAATGACTCAAAACCCCAACAATGCCTTTTCTTTTGCTCGCGGACCAAATTTCAACTATAATAAACTGTCCAAAACTAATACCAACTGAGGAAGAATAAATAGCTGCTGAATGGGTCTCATATGTTGAAAAATGCTGTCGGTAAATTATTGTTTGGGCACATTATATATATTACCCGTTCTTTTTTCACGGACAAGAGATAAATAAATAAAAAAAATCTTAAATCGATATTAAATATTTCGCTGATTGTGTTGAACAGTAAACCTCAAATAAATATTATTTGGTAAATATTAAGGAACTTGATTTAAAACAAATTACATCTATCAGCCACAACGCATCTAAGCCGACGCGAAAAAATTAAAATGTTGGCACTTCAGTAACTCCAATTTCATAATTAAAGACAGCACGTTTTCTTCACTATTCTGCTGAAGGTTCCTAAAGATGAAACAGCTAATTACCTGACGTTAAAAGTCAGTTTGTCTCAATGAATTCACCTTAGTTAGTTAGTATATAGAACTTTAAATGGCTCACCTTCTGTTCTGTTTTTTGGGTGAAAGATAAAAATATGGCATTTTATTTATCGTAAAATCGTTACTGCTCGTTAATTTTGCTGCATTAATAATTGTTCCAGTTCATCAGCTGATCGTAGCAAGAACGCAGCCGACTCACGATAGCCGGCAATCAGCTGTTTAACGGCGTTGGCTTCACTTGGATTAAGAGAATAACGTGGTAAGGGAGGTTTCTTCACGCTCAGATCAGTTGGACCTGTTGGTAAAACAACGTAAAGTTGCAAAGAACTACATCATGAGGTTCTGTACAGGTTACTCAATCATTTGATCACTAAACTACAAAGCATTATTCATTGAAAATTAATTTAGAGTTTTTATTTAGAATTTTGTTGAATAACATTGTTATTTTTATGTAAGTCATTTACTCAAGGTACACAACGCTCCAATCCAAATGATTAGTAACCTTTACAGCCTAGTCTAAGCAACATTTGATAAGAAATTCTTGACGAACTTTTTTCTTCTTATACAAACAGCGTGTTTCTGTGCAAATTAAGTAGGAAATGTGACAAAAATTAAAGATTAATTATCTTTTTTTTTCTTTCAGGCAATGATATAAAAACCTCCCTAATTTGCCGTTAAAGTGGCGTCACTATTCAGATTGCTGATAATGATTGAGTTCTTACTATTTCAATTTGAACTAAAAGTTACAAAAGAAATTAATTAAAGATTTCCTTTTATTAATAAACATTTAGAGGTTGAAATTGGAATGCTACTAGCTTGGTATTAGTTATCTATCTGGTGCTTTTCTGTTAGTATTTGTTAGTCAAAGAAAACCTGATTTATTTCTTCTCCTCCAACATATTGCGTATTTTTAGTACAAAGAAAACAACAAAAACAAATTTATTTTAGACATCTTTCTGAATAATACATTAATGTAAATAATAATAATGCATTCTGTAGTTTTTCTTTTATGTAAAAGTATGCAATAAGCAAAATGTTAAATCCATACACGTTTATCAGCTTTTCTTTATTTACAACAATTACAAATAAGATTCTTACCATTTGTTAAAACACCACATGCAGTCGTCACTTGATGGTTATTGTTAGAATGTGACGATGATGTATCTGACACAGGAATGTGGAATTGCGACATTTCCCGATAGGTGGTGCTACTTGGCAACAAAGAGTTAGTGGACTGCTGTACTCCACATGTGCCATCGTTTATGATTTTTATTCGAGTTGACGCAATAGAAGATTGAGTTGTCTTCGAGGCTGGTGCGTTTCGATTGGCTAGCAACTGAGAATGCTGAATAGGCTTAGTAAGCTGAGCATGAAGCTGAGATTGGGATTCTAGAGGATGTACAAAGGAATTCCTGCTTATTAACCCACCAGCACCTCGAGACATTTCGCCCTCAACTCCATAATGTGAAGTCATACTAGTAGAATGAGGAAGGACACGAGATCTCTCGATTTCTGTCTGTGAACAAGAAAACAAACAAACAAAGAAAAACTTTTATCAGACCAAATAATTAACATCCAAACATGTATTGTGATATATTTCTCAAAATTAAAATAACTGTTTACAATAAAGATATAAAATGACACAAATAAGCATCAGTATTCCAGTACTCCTTTGATATCATATAGTTTGAGGAAAGTCACATGTTGTGAATTTTAGAACACACATGCTCCGGCATTGCACAAACCCTTCAAGCTAGTTCACTTCTGATAGGTTTGGTTTGGGCTAGTTTTCCTTGTGGTGTTAATGTTGTTGTTTCCTCAAAGAGAATCGGCATAAAGAATGGGTTATATACTTGTTTGTTTGTCACTAATCATAAAGCTGCACAATGGGATACCTTTGCTCTGCCCACCGCAGGTATCGAAACCCAATTTTGAGCGTTATAAGCTCTCAGACTTATCACTGAGCCACCAATGGATAGAATAGATATTTAGAAGTAATATTAATAATTAAGCTTAACTCTTAATAACAAGAGCCAGTGTTAAAAATAATAAAAGGAAATATAATTACGAACAAAGATACTGGTACTGACAATAAACATTAAAGCCCACCAGTGGCACAGCGACATGTCTACAGACTTATAACTAGAAACCGGGTTTCGATACCCATGGTGGGCAGAGTACAGATAGTCAATGTGTAGTTTTATGCTTAACTACAACCAACCAAACAAACAAACGAAACTAATATTAAATATTTATGTCAAAAATTAATATTAAGAACTAGTATTAGGTTCAAGTTTTCAGATCTGGTACATAAAGGGTGGAAAGCTTTGACCTCTAGCATGGCTTGGTGGTTAAGAAACTAAGTTCGTAATCTGCTGGTCATGGGATCGATACCGTCATCAAACATGCTCTATTCGTTGGTAAAATAGTAATGAAAGAGTTAACTAGCTGTCTTTCCCCTAGCTTATCACTTCAATATTAGGGACGGCTAGAGCAGATCGTCCTCATAGCGCGAAATTCAACAAACAAAGATACAAAATTGAAATCATGGGCTGAAGTTACAAACACCATAGAACATTGCAAGCACTTACTGTTTTTCCTATATATATAACCAGTCTGATCAAATCCAGTTTATGGTGTATGGCATGATATAAATGATAAGCTAGATCGAAAGATTTTGTATGAATTATACTCTCATATGTTTGGTGAACTCTTCCTGTTGGTATGAATAAAAACAATGTAAATGTGTAAATGTGTCACTAGAGGTTCATCTGTAATATGTGGGTTCAGCTTATCCATGTGCTCAACATGTAACTGTGCACTTCGAGGTTCACTGAAGCTGTTGAATAATAAGAGCAAGTCTATTCAGAGCTAACTGGCTGACATGCTTCTGCATCTACAGAAACCCTAACTTCTGTCTATGTACATATCTTGGCAGAAACCAAGCCATGCTTAACTTTAAAATAGTTGTGCTGGCTATCATACCTTTGGGTGAGACTCACTAGTTTAAGCAAGTGGGAGCTTCAGTTTTCACAGTCTGTCTTTGACCCTTTTCCCTAATGCTGGATGATTTGGTGATACAGAAGATGGCTTTCCTGTGTTGGCTCAGGGTATGGATACCACGTCTTTGGTCAATCAACAGACCATTGTTTACGGGTCCATATGATTTTCTGTCTGCAGCATCTGGCCATTTCAAGTGACATGCTTAGGGCAACCATGTCAACAAAATGAAAACGTTTTGACTGCACTAATTGCCTTGCTACTTTTTCAGCATAACACTCTATTGTTCTCTACTTGTTGTAGTTATCAACTCACACCACTCTGAGAGCGGCACAGCTTCTTTCAGAGCTGTAAAGTCCTTGATGCCCATGTGGTCTCTGGAACTTTCTTAGAAGATCTTTGAAAAACTCTTATATGAATTTGATGACGAGGAACCCACTTTGAGACTAATAATGCTTGGAGACGGCTTGAATGAGTAATGAAGAAAAACTTTAATATAATTTTAACATAACAGCAAATGTACAACGTACATATTTACAGCATATATCTACAGTCCACTGTTGCAGATGTAAGATGACCTTTCCATGTAGACATCACAGATCTCATGTGTATGAAGCAAACCTCTGTGGGCTGCTTCAGACTTTCAATTATTAAACATAGCCTAGAAAAGGCATCAGAACAGCTCTGTCCTTCACATATCCCAGCAAAAAAAACTGATTGTTATTCAAGTGGTGGGTTATTTAGGTTATGCATTAAATCCTGTGTTGCCTGTTTCTGCATTCAATTACATGCCAGAACTACTCATAGAAACAGTCAATTTATTTTCAGTAAAGCTACTAAGAATATCAGTTTATTTGCTTTATTCAATCACCTACTCCCTCAGATAATGAGAGCAGCCATAATATTTTGATTTATTTTATAGTTTATGGTTGTGGAGCCAATGCTACCAAAGACCTTGACAATTATTTTAACACACAATGACCCTGTTTTTGGCTGAATGCTGGACTTGTACTCAAGACGGTTGGAGTGAAAAATTCTTACAGCAAAAATGTCATTGCTAAGATTTGCTCAAACTTAGATTTTGACTAACTCCTACTGATTCAACTATTTTCGCCAGAGAGTGAGCTCCTGGCTGAGTCAGAAATTATATTTAATCGAGTTAGATAGTAGCTAATTCACTCTTAGCAGGTGTTTTATCTACATGAGACACCATTGTTCAATTTTTTGCCACTCGAATCTTTTTCTCAACACTGGCAACTTTTTACTGAAATAACATTTTAAAAACTCAGGAAGGCTAGATTTGCCGTCCTCTCAGTCAGAGGCCACATTGTGATATTCTGGAGGGCTTGGGTGATTATTGAAGCCCAGTTCATATCTAAGAGAGGGCCTCTCAACAACAATCTAAGATTGTTTAACCTTGGCTAAAATCCAGCAGCATTTCCTTCTCTAAACCATAAGTTCTTCTATGATGCAAAACCATCTCAGTTATAAGTGAAGGAAGAATACAAAACTAAAAAAAGATATAAAGATTCAGATGGAGATATAAAACCAACATATTTTACAATTTCATACAGACAAATTCCTAGTTATGGCACCAAAACGTTTGTTTGATTGTTTGTTTGTTTGAAATTATGCATAAAGCTGCACAATGGACTATCTGTGCTCTGCCCACCACGGGTATCGAAAATCGGTTTCTAGCATTGTAAGTTTGCAGACATACCGCTGTGCCAATGAGGGGGGGGGGGTGCACCAAAATGTAAACTGAATTTACTCTGTGATATTACCGAATGAGAAGTAAAAATGCAAAACCAAGTTGATTTGGAAAACAGGGTAAAAACTTTGGTTGATGGAAAGTATTAGGTAACTAGCATAACCAGCAAAAAAGCAGACGAGATTGGATGTTCCAAACATACACATGGGTATATAAACAAAATCACAACCAGGTGATAAAAATGAGTGAAATGGTTCTGGAATCAAATATTATAAAATACTAAAAGTTCAGAGTTAATATGACAGTAACAAAATTGAAGGGAACCTAAAGATAATTAAAATAAAGCTTACATTGAAGTAACATTAAAGAATTAATCACTAAGAAACCTATACAGGGTATAATGAATGAAGAAAGACCTCATAAGAAGCTACCCTCAAGTTGTTTGCCTTCTTTTATTACTCCAACTCCACTCACCTCCTAATTGATAACACCTTCGGCTAATCTAACATAGAAGTCAGCAAAACCTGGACACCCTTCTTGAGAACAAGCAAATAGTTAATTCAATTTCTAATGGATGAGACTCCAATCAAGTGGCTAATGCACCAAACTTTCATCAAGAAGGCTCAGAATCAAATCCCACAATGAACTTCAAAAAAGACAAAATTAATATAAGCGCTTTCGAATAGTTGATTATTCTTACTCAGGAGAATAGAGGGTGATGATTAGTGAGTACAATGTAATATATAGGTACATATGTCGACACAATGTAAACCTGATGTTCCAGATAAGTTGACCTTGAAGACTAACCAATCATAACTGGATGCATTTGTGTTAGGTTTAGTATCTACAAAGGAATTATATACATTACATGAAAGACGTGAGAGTGATAATAGTTAAAAAGATGTTGAAACAGTTTTCATAGAATAGAAAAATAATAAAAATAAAAAACAAAAGGGATGGGAATTAGAGAAAATGATAATGTAAAGCAATATATGGGAAATAATACCAATATAGAGAAATAGAAACATGAATAATACTACTAATAATAAAAAAAAATGTAGAGGCACACGAAGGTCAACAATCCCAGGATGGAGGTTGATGCTATTCAGCATTACAGTATCTAACAGTACTATCTCGTAAGCTTCTTTAATTTCTCTGTTTCTGTTTGATGTTAAACTTGTCTATATATCCGTCAGTTTATTATTCTCAAGAGAGTGATCAAGCATATTAAAGTATTTTGCAACTGGAAGTTCTTTATTCATTTTGATTGAGGATTTGTAGTTATTAAACCATTCACGTATAATTGTTCTGGCTTGAACTACATACTGGAAGCTACATTTTCAGCATTGGATTGAGTAAATAGCATAGCGTGTTTTGTAGAGCAGGTTATGGGTTTTGTGATTTTAAACTGTATTTATCAGAAAATTTGTCAGTCTTCTGCATGAACTTACAGGTTTGGCAATGCTTGCTATTGCAGGGGTGACCCAAACCAGAAAACACTTCTGATGTTGTTATTCTGTCCTCTAAAATATTAACTTAAATTCAACATAAACTTTTCAGTAAAGGTCACAATTTTTCTCCCACCTCAAAAAACATAAATTGCTTCGAAGTTATTTCTGACCTACACGAATTTGCATGCAGATTAAGACTTTGAGAATTTTCTCACAATAAAATCACTAAAGCAAACAATCTCAACTCACAAATTAAAGAAAAATCCTTCTGGTAATCCCCAGTCAAGAAAGAACCACACTCAGAGAGATTTATTACTGCAATTGAGAATGAAGCAATACTAATCATAGTAGTTATCCCGACTTTCCTGTGCCAAAGGAAGCTGATACCTGGGGTTTTGCAACTGTTACGTAATAGACAATAGCTGCTGTCTAAGGGTTACACAACTATCAACTAATATGCAAATGATACTTCTACCTGAGGGTTACATAATTGTTATATAATATACAAAGGCTGCTGTCTAAGGGTTACAAAACTATTAACTAATATGCAAATGATACTTCTACCTGAGGGTTACATAATTGTTACATAATATACAAAGGATTCTACCACCTGAGGGTTATCAGAAGAAAATGATGTTCACAAAGGGCCACCACAGATGGCAGCTGTTCTAGGGAAGGGGTTAGATCATAGTTTGAGTGTTTCTCAACAGAAAGCATGTTGCTAGGAGTCATAGTTCCACAAAGTGGAATCAGAGGGCCTGTTCTTAGGGGAGGAGTGACATCATAGTTCAATACCAGAGAGCCTGTTACTATAGGTGAATGGTGTTACCAAGTTTCTATATGCAGACAGTCTTATTTAGGTTCTTTGGTGGATTGTGTTACTAAGGATAGTGTTTCTATAGGAGGATGGTCTTACTAGCCTATTGCGTATGTTTTATAAAGGTGAACAGTGTTACTATACTTCCATAGAATTGAATACAGTTTTAAATTTACTTCAACTTAGGGTTATAATTTTCATTTATATATTTAATTGTATTTCATGAGTTTTACAAAGATGAATGGTGTTTCTGTAGACAAACAGTGTTACTCTACTTCCATAGGATTGCATGCAGATTTCAACTTGTCTCAATCTTTGTCTACAGTTTTCACTTATATATTAACTGTATTATATGTGTTTCTTTAGGCAAATAGTGTTACTAACACATTTAATATTCTGCTGAAAAGTGTTTATCACACCTAATGTTTCATTTTTAAAAGTATTTAACAAGATAGCTACTATAGCTTAGAGAGTTTTATGATTTAGTAAATATTTAAAGAACTGTAGTATAGTTTTACTTCTATATTTAATTTGAATAACATACTTTTAACAATTATTATCCTAAAAAGGAAGCCTATTAAAATCTCTAAATAATGTCCAGTAATTTCCTGTTTAGCTTTATAAGTTTATTTGTTCTACTAAAATTTGAAGTATCTATGTAAATAATTATGTTTAGCTGTTACTATTCTTACCTTTTTGTAGATATTGTCACAAATATTTATCTAGAGCTTGTTTCTTGCTGTTTTGGGACATTATATATAAAAAACTTTGTGGTTTTAAACTACAGTTATAAACGAGCTTTCTTTATATGTAAATCAAAATTTCTGTAATGATTGTCTTTCACAGATTTATAAATCACACTGATACTGTCTAATAGGTCCAATTCAGATGGTATTGATACGTTTGTTAGGAAACACAAAGGGCAGGAGAGATCATCACGTGGCTACACACGTTCCATTTTAAAACTGGCAGAATAAATGGTCAATAGCATTGAAAGGTCTGAAATTAGAAAATTTTGTAACACACGGACATATACGTTTTTGTAAAATATATTATTTCTAGTTTGTAATGACATATACAAGGCTAAAGTCATGTCACTTTATAATGATTCAAGTGGATACTTTAAATATTTGTTGACACTACAAATTAATTTAATTTTATTAGTTCACTAAAGCATCAACCATATTTTTCACAACTGAGTTTATTTTATAACTGAAAGATATTTGATAATCATAATCATAAAAGGACTGTTACTTATAAATCAAGTGATTATCATTTCACGTTTCATAAATCAAACACATTTACTGTTTATCATTACATAATATACTTTACAACAACAATATAAAATCAGACTTGACATGCATACTGCAACATTTATTAACAAAACTTCAAGATACACTAATTACATAAACATCTAAACTTAAAATATACTAAAGTGGTTTTCATACAACCTTTGTACATTATATTCACATTACTATTTCAATTAGGGTTTATATTTTTCATTTGTGTACAGTTATGTGAAAATAAACACTGAATTTATCACGAGACGTCATACTAAAGACATAAAGACATCTCACTACATAAGTAAACAAATAAAGGATTCAAGCATGTGTGTGATAGTCAAATATAATTATTTTGTGACACCAGTAGTATTATTTGTTCACACTGCATGTTCAATGCATGTGAGATTTCAGTTTGTAGGATCAGAAAAACGAGCTTACATTTCAAATACTTCCACACAATGTATCAGTAACATGAATTATCCTTTTACTTCAAAATTATACAAATTGTCTATTAAAAATCATTGTTTATGATTTTCTTATATAAAACTCACATTTCATCAGAGCTCAATATATTTTAAGCAGATATTAATATATGTAAGTAATGTGTGAAACTTAACAAGTATCATACACACACTGAAACATTTATTAACAAAACTTCAAAATACACTAATGTACTATTTATGAAAACACCTTATTTTATAAAATACTGACCTATACATGTTTAGCTTAGTCTTTTATGATCAGTTTTTAACAAGTATGTTTGAACATCTAATACAAGCCTCCATGTTTCATCCTAGCCGAATATGCTATCATTAACATAGTTAAGTAAAATCATAGGCTTAAGTATCACATACACTGAAGCATTTGTTAATAAAATATCAAGATACACTAATATATTACTAGTAACAAAACATTTTATTCTAAAATTCATGGGACATATGGACGGAAAAAGATCAGAAACTGGAGAGCATTTGGGGTGGAAGGGAAATTTGCATTACTCATTCCTGCATTCTACTACTCATATAGTGCACTCACAGAGTGGATGCATATATTCATTAGGTGGTGAAATGCAGGAATGAGTAATGCAGATTTTCCTTTCAGCCCAAATACTCTCTAATTGCTGATTCTTTTCTGTCCCTACTCTTCATAAATTTTAGAATAATATTTTTTGTTACCAGTTTCTGCACTTTTTACGAGTCAAAGTCTTGGCTTCAAGTGGGGGCTGTGAAAGGCAACATTCACCAACTTATTTACTTCTATTCTATTGGGAACAATAATATAATCTATAGCCATTACTTTTTGAAGAAAGATAGATCATGACCAGAATACTGCACAGTGCAGTAAGGAATAGATGGTGGATTATCTACTTTCATATGATGTGCATAATGGCTTACTTATCAGACACCATGATTAGTACTTTGGGTTGTAACTAACCCATCCCGACATAGGGATCACTACCACACCCCTGATTAATGTTTAATTACATAAAATATTTTACACTTAATACAGTCTGTATTAATAGCAATGACATTGGGGTTTAATATTGTCAGAGTATAAACGTTTTTTTATCAAATTAAAAGTGTTCTGCATTTTCTTAATTCATTCCAGGTTAGATCTTTGCTTTCATATCATAGTTACTTTTTACTTCACAGTTTTTGGTTACCTTATAACATTTGGTCTTTTCTATTAAGTTCCTGCTTTTCCTTGTATATTTTTCATTTAACTATAATACTTCTGTCTTATCATCTATAATGGTTTTATCTCTCTCTGTACTTGGATTGCGAGCACGAGCAATATAATTCCAAACTCAAGGATTTTATTAGATCAAGAATGATAAGACTATCAAGATTGACAGTACTAGTGAAACAAGCAACATGTTTTTAAAGATGTAGATAAAAATAAGATCTCAAGTGATTGGTGTTTGTTCTTCTAACACATGGAGGTTAAGATCACATCTTAAGTGACTGTAGTTTGTTCTTATAACAGGTTGAGGTCATTATCACATCTAAAGTGACTGTATTTTGTTCTTCTAACAGTTGATGGTGAACATTACATCTTAATTGATGGATGTTTATGAAAACGCAGACAATAGAGTGAAATTACATTCAGACACACAGAGAAATGTGTGCTGACAGATTCAACAAAACTAACTTCTCATGCTTGGCATTCGTATTTTTTATGCCGAATTATCAAGAAGTCGATGAAGTAAAAACTTTCTACATGAGCAGAAATTTCTTAACGGTAAATACTTAATATAAACATACAACTTATATTTTTTAAAACACGTCAAATTGTCATCACAATGGTGCCATCTATTGATTGATATGCGTATTGGGCAATATTAAACAATCTGTATTATTGCATATATTTTGGGCTGTAACTAACTTATCGTGGATCACTTGGCGCTCTAGTTTTTCAAGGCACATCTTAGGGAGTAGTGAAGAGTTTTGGTTGCAGGATGGAAGTAGGCACACTGTGGTTTAGGAGTTACAGCTGACAGAAAAGAAGAAAGAAGATCAAGAAATTGATGTTTTTGCAGCTTATTTAAAAGAGGTCTAGGAAGATCAGCCAAACTTAAGAGGCAGTTTTATATTTAATTAGTGAAGGGCTTTCTGCTGTCCCTTTGGCTAGGTTTTGTTGATTCCTAGCATGCACACTACTGTGTTCAAAATTTACAGGCCACCAATTTCCACTGGACTCATCCCTGCATCCTAACAAAGTTTATTAATACCATTTGAGATGGATCTCTTAGAGAGTATTAGTGTGACTTATAAATCTGTGCAAATGATCATTGCAGAAGTTTTGATTTAAGCATAAAGAAAGTTCGTTTATAAGCTGTATTATAAAACCACAAAGTTTTATGTATAAAGTTCCAAACCAGCAAGAAACAAGCACTAGACAAATATTTGTAACATTCAAACTTAATTGTTTACGTAGATCCTTGAAACTTTAGCAGAACAAATAAACTTATAAAGCTAAACAGGAAATTACTGGATATTATTTACAGATTTAAATAAGCGTCCTTCTTAGGATAATAATTGTAAAAAGTATGTTATGCAAATTAAATATAGAAGCAAAAACTGTGCTACAGTTCTTTATATGTGTACGAAATCATAAAAAAGACAATAAGCTATACTAGCTGTCTTATTAAGTATTTATAGAAACGGAACATTAGGTGTGGTAAAAACTTTTCAGCAGAATGTTAGATGTGTTAGTAACATTATCTGCTTATATAAACACATGTAATAAAGTTAAATATATAAAAGAAAAGTATGAACAAAAGTTGAGACAACTTGAAATCTGTATGCAATCCTATGGAATACGAATACATTTATAAATGAAAACTTGAGTAAAATTAAAAATTTTGTCAAGAACACTTTTACTGTTATGCTAAACCTATAAAAAATACAAATAATAGATTTGCAATTTTAGGACATATATAATCAAATCTAGACACTGATGAAGTAATCACAAGTTGAGACATCCTCTGACAAGCTCATCATCCCATTGAACTATACGTTTATAAAAACGCCATCTGCCCTAGCAGCACTAACCTTAGTAACATAATTTGCTAAGTAATATCATCTACCCATAGAACCTTAGTAACACCATCCTCCATTGTAAAACACACGTAATACAATTAAATATATAAATGACAGTTATAAACATAACTTGAGACTTGTTGAAATCTGTATGCAGTCCTATGGAAGTATAGTAACACACATAATACACCTTATATGACCATCCTCCTATAGAAACATTATCATTAGTTAGACCATCCGCCTACACAAATACTATCCTTCATAGCATAATCTACCTATAGAACCACGGTAACACCATTCGTCTATTGTAACAGGCCCTCTGGTATCGACTTATGATGTCATTCCATCCTCTAAAATCACGCCTTGTGGTTCCATTTTCTGGAACTATGAACCCTATCAACACACTCTATGTTGAGTAACACTCGAACTATGATATCACCCCTCCCCTAATGCAGCCGCGCCTTCTGGTACCACTTCATGAACGTCATCATTTTCTGGTACCAATTACATAACAGTTAAGTAACCCTTAGGCAGCGGCATCCTTTGTATACTACGTAATAATTAATTACATAACCCTCAGGTGTGTGAATATTTTCCCTATTACGTAATAGTTATGTAAACCTCAGGTGGCATTCTTTGTCTATTACGTATCAGTTGCGTTACCCCAGGCAGCGACATCTTTTGGGTACAGTACAGTCGGGATAACTACTAACAATCTCTCCTACAGTGAACATACTGCTCTAACTTTACTGAAACAAGACAATGACATTATTATTAAACCGGCTGATAAGAGCGATGCCATTGTCATTCAAGACAAATCTGACTTCATCAACGAAGCTTACCGACAACTTAAAAACTTAATTTACTATAAAAAAATATAGGTTTGGACCACACCCCCACAATTTGTTATAATTATTGAAAACATGCTATATAGCTTACAGAAAAGCCAATACATCAGTCGTGAAACTTTACAGTTCTTTTCACTAGCCCCCCCCCCCAGTGGCACAGCGGTATGTCTGCGGACTTACAACGCTAAAAACCGGGTTTCGATACCCGTGGTGGGGAGAGCACAGATAGCCCATTGTGTAGCTTTGTGCTTAACTTCAAACAAACACACAAATATTTTAATTTAAATACCCACTTCCAGGTCACTTTTATATATACTGAAGATACACGAACCTAATAATCCTGGTCACCATATTATTGACAATTGCGGTATGCCTATGAAAACTTATCTGATTACGTTGATTCCCACACATTCACGACATATTTTCTAAACATAATCTCTGACATTAACAGCAGCAGAAAACTTTCTCCAAGCATTATTCTCTGCACTATGGACGTTTCTTCTCTTTACACAAACATTCCCCACGACGTAGACCTAAAAGCTATAGAATCTTCTCTGTTGAAACTAAACAAACTCAACACTTAAACTATTGTAGACTTAGCTAGCCTAGTTCTTACACTTAATGGTTTTGAAGTTAATAATGGGTTCTATATTCAGATAAAAGGCACAGTTCTGGGGACCAAGATGGCACCAAACTATTCCAAACTATCTAAAAGGAGATTTAGAGACGAGGCTGTTGTAAAGTTGTACAGACAAACAACATGTTTGGAGACGCTACATTGATGACATTTTTTTATTATTTAGGTAGGAGACAAAAATTCCTTACTATTCTCCTATAGACATGCATACTCCTCTCACACTTTTGTTAAATTTACTCTAAATTACTCCACTACCTAAACAAGTTTCTTAGATGTAAACTTAACATTATGAGATGGTGTTGCACATACTGATTTGTACCGGCCGGAAACCAACTGATAGACAACAATATTTACATTTTCAAAACTGTTACCCTCTACACACCAAACGCAATATTACGTTCAATCAAGCACTTATATTAAATAAAATCTGCTCTGACAGTAAGAACAATGACCGTCGCATTGATTCATTTAAACAGACTATGACTGAGAAAGGTTATAAGTATAACACTGTGATTAAACAAGTTGACAAAGCTAACAATATTCCACGTGAATCAGCCTTAAACCAATCACCTAAAACAAATTCCTTTCGTGTTCCACTAGTTATTATCTATCATATGATATAAAAAAATCTGTGTTAGCTGTAGCATTATTATATGCAATGGAGCTATTGTTCTGTACTTGAGAGGTGTTGCATTAAGATTTAAGCCTTTTTTCCAAAAGGTGGAGGGGTCAGATTTATGCTCGTCTATAGGTTGAAAGAAATTATCCCAATTGCTATATTGTTGCTGTTTAATTAAAGCTTTGACGTTATCGTTTTCTCTGTTAATTAACGTTTTAATTTGGCGGTCACGTGTACTGATAAATAGACGTATAAGTCTGCGTCTTTCTATTATGTGGTCCTGGACGGCTGGGGTTAATTTCCATAAATTAAGGTTAGGGGGAACTTTCCGGCTTGGAATTATGGTTGTTTTGCATTCAGTTCGCCAAAACTATCAAGTTTCTCGATATCATATTTAATTGTAATTTAAATTGGACCAACCACTTTGACAAAATCAGTAAATCTGTTAATCAACGTCTTGCATACTTAAGGAAGATCCAAAAATGGTTGTGCTCCTGACACCATCATCACTTTCCATAAAACCTTTGTTAGACTCTTAATCGAGTATGATAACATGTCTGACAACTTATTTAAAACCTACAAGCTCTTCAACACAAAGCCATTGAATCATCTTTTCGCTTACCGAAATACACACCATCTAGTCACCTTGACTCCCTAAATGTAGTACCTCAACTCAAAAACAAAATCCTCAAGCTTGCAAACAAGTATTACTTCACACCAAACACTCGAAATTCTCAAACTAAACAGTTTCCAACACTAGCAGCAACTCCTGAAACATGGCGCGCCCACTTGTATCGTTTTCACTTATGTAATTAATAACACGTAGTGTACTAACTATATATGTCTTTTTCTCGTTTCAGCCTCACAGCTCAGGCACTATCCGAATACATTATTCGGTGTTCGGGTAGTGAAAGTGGGTTTTTCTCGGGGTATTCCAGTTTACCTCTCACAACAAAATTTAGGGCATTGGATATACAGATCCCCACCCAATAGGTTTGCCACAATCACAAGAACAGAACTTAATCTGAAAGAGAATCTGACTTATAAATCATCTGTGGTTTTCGGATTTTTGCTTGCTGAAACTCTTCTCCCCTCGTTAAATCTTAAATTCCTATTTCTATTTTAGTTCTGATTCTTCTGTTTATTATTTTTGCATTTTTTTTCACGACGCCTCTCACTACAATTATCACACAGGAGTGGGGTGAGGAGCATTCACTTTCTGAACACCCCTTTGGCCTTGAATTCAGTCAGAGGACTTAAAACAAAGTCCCTATCAAGTTAAATAAATAAACAGAAAAATCATTATCACCGTCTATTCTCCTGAAGAAGAACAGTCAACTATGCGAAAGCTTTTGTGTGTGACCCCGTGTACTAACTCTTTTATGAGAATAGAATTACCAACACACAAATAGTACTTCTCAGGACTTCCCTTAAGATGGCAGCAAATTAACAGTCAAAACTAGTTAGTGATTAGCATCTACTTATGTGTATATATATATATATATTAGTTACTAATTAATACTTAGACTTAAGTGATTGTATAGGCTACTTACCATGGCAAAAATATTTGTTTCACATTTTAAGATATTCGCTCGTTCTCCGGATCGGGATTTAGGTCGTTTTTACGACCTGGGAGGGTCAGATTCAAGTAGACCTCTTCCTCCCTTCTGTACAGTTGTTATAGTTTTTTCTTTTTTGGTTCAGGTTTTTTGGTTGGCTGGTTTGATATGGGGTTGATGATTTCTGTTAGTACTTTCCTTTTCAGGGCCATGTCCGTTTTATGTTATCAAGTTGTATGTGTGTGTTGCCCTATTCTTGGGTGTTTGTGTACTTTGGGTCTATAGTAGAAGTAGTAAGTGTGGTAATAATAATGGTAGTTCTTGTGCTGCTGTTTTTGTGATTATTGTGAATATATCGTCTTCGTTTTGAGGGCTGTTATATTTTTCCACGATTATTTTGAATATGTTTTTGATTGTCTCTACTACTTTGTTTATGAATTTCTGTGTTTTAGGAGGTGTATCTATAGGTAACTTCTTTTGTTCTGTTGTTTCTTTGGTTTGTGTGTTTATTTTCTCTTCTTGTGCTTGTGTAGTTGTTTCCCTCCTGGTGTGGGTTTTTAATGCTTGTGCGAATGTCTGTGCTGTAGACTGTTCGTTTGTATCGCCATTTTGTTGAGGGTTTGGTGTAGATAGCAATGGTGTTTTTCTTTGTGTGCTGTGTAGTTCATAGTTTTGAGCTTGTATGTGTGTGTGTTGTTTTGTATATTGTTTATTCTTGTTTTAATGATTTTATATTTCTGGCATCCTTTGTAGTTTGCCGTGTGTTGTTGTTGGCAGTTGCAACAGTATGGCTGTGGGTTACTACGTGGGCATTCATTGTTTCTGTGATCTCCCCCACACCCTACGCAGCGTGGGAGAGCTTTACATGCGGCTGCCACATGTCCATACCGTTAGCAGTTGTAACACTGGGTTACCACTGCCGCAGGTATTTTGGTTGGTTCTACCAAGGATTTTTTTTTTGTACCACAGTATAATCCCGTTTGATATTAGGTTCTGTGTGTCTTGTGTTTCTTGCACTTGAACTTTTATGAGGTTTGTGTGTTTCTGTGTTTTATTTGAGAAAATCCGTTCTATTTTTGTTACTAAAATGTTTTTCTGTGTGAGTTCTGTTTCGATTTCTTCGTTAGTAATGCTAGTGTGCATGTCCTTAATGACGAAAGACTTAGAGTTGGGCTTGTTTCCTGGTAAGTGTATTGTTATCTTGCCTGGTTCAAACGCATCTTGGGACCATGTTTTTAGTGGTCGGTTCAGGTCAGCGGCCTCTGATCCTTTGACCAGGACGCCGCCCTTGGCTAGACGTTTTATTGTTGTAATGTGTACTTCCGGCTTACATCGCTTGATTTCAGCCGCAAGTTGTGGTTCCCTGTACTGTGCTGGGATACCTTGGATTATAATTGCGTTTTGTGGTGTGTTTTTGTGTGCTGCATTTGTATGATTGTTTGTGTTTTGTGCTGTTTGTTTTCTTCGATTGTACTAGTATGAAATTGTTTGGATCTTCTGGTGTTTCTTGTGTTTGTTTGAGATTATCTTCGTGTACTTCTTTTTGTGTCCCTAGTTGGTCGTGTGTGTTTCCATGTGCTTCTTTGTGTTTAGTTTGTGTAGGTGTGTTGTTGTATTATTCTTTGTGTTTAGTTTGTGTAGGTGTGTTGTTGTATTATTCTTTGTGTTTAGTTTGTGTAGGTGTGTTGTTGTATTCTTCTTTGTGTTTGGTTTGTGCAGGTGTGTTGTTGTATTATTCTTCGTGTTTAGTTTGTGTAGGTGTTTGTTGTATTATTATTTGTGTTTGGTTTGTGCAGGTGTCTTGTTGTATTATTCTTCGTGTTTAGTTTGTGTAGGTGTGTTATTGTATTCTTCTTTGTGTTTGGTTTGTGCAAGTGTGTTGTTGTATTATTCTTCGTGTTTAGTTTGTGTAGGTGTGTTGTTGTATTCTTCTTTGTGTTCTAGTGTTGATTTTCCTGAGTGTTCTTCTTGTGGTTCTGTAGTGTTGTTAGTTTCCATAGAAGTGTTTTTTTGTGTGTCATTTTTGGTTAGCCTAATTGCTTTCTTTGTTTTACGTGAAGCTAGCCTTGCCATTCTTTCGTTGTATTCTTGTTTTGCTAATGTTACCAGTTGTTCGAATTCTGGACTGTAAGAGGCTAATATGTCTATAGTCAAACCAGCCTTACCTGAAGCAGTGCTCCCGCTCGGCGTTGACATTTATCTATCCCGCTGGGGCTTTCCGTAGGCGACTCCGACGACGTGCTTGTGCCAGTGAGGGTACTTTATCTTCCTTTTTAAGATATCCTAGTATTGTTTGTTTGTTTTAAATTTCGCGCAAAGCTACACGAGGGCTATCTGCGTTAGCCGTCCCTAATTTAGCAGTGTAAGACTAGAGAGAAGGCAGCTAGTCATCATCAACTACCAACGAATAGTCACATTATAAAGCTCCCACAGCTGAAAGGTGTTTGGCGTGACGAGGATTCAAACCCGCGACCCTCAGATTGCGAATCGAGCGTCCTAACCACCTGGCTATGCCGGACCATATCCTAGTAAGCACTGAATAATCAAAATATAAATGTTTCCTGTCCTTTGGTAGTGTTGTCTGGCCCCTTTTGTAATTGGATATACCCGAGGATTGAACATGAGCAGGATAAACTTCTTATAAAAAATAGTCACATAATTCTTTCTTCTCAGTACTATAAGATTATCAATCTCGGGTAGTCAGAAGTTCTTAAAGATACTTAAATGCTGGTTTAAACAGATATTACTCTGTTGAATTTTGTTTTCGTGTGTTATATTTTGTGATTTTTAAATTAGAAAGACGTACTGGTTTACTTGGTCAACATTATACATCCTTATTTAAAGTAGACTGTTGAATGGGTAATAGATATTAGGCATTCATTTACTACTGGTCTAATAATAAAAACTGGAGACTTATATTACATAAAAGTAATTTACCATATTTTCTACTTCACATATGTTCCATTTAGTTGTGATGGAATAAAACAATACTACTGGATGTAATACATACCTGCCAAGTAATAGTATTGTTTTATTTCATCACAACTAAATGGAACAAAAACGTTTAACACCCGTCAACATTTTGTTTAGAAACTTAGTACTCTATAGTACTTTTTATTAAGAATTTAATCATACTGGATGTAATACATACCTGCCAAGTAATATGATTAAATTCTTAATAAAAAGTGCTATAGAGTACTAAGTTTCTAAACAAAATGTTGACGGGTGTTAAACGTTTTTGAGGCTACTAATTGGGATTAGGCTAGAGGAGAATAATGTCAAATATCGATTCGCAATTCAACGAAGGTGGGCCTAAAATTGAGAATAGTGTTTCCACCTTTAAATAAAAACAACAACCAAACAGGTTCCAGATCTGAGATTCGGAGAGATCTTGGCATAAATGAATCACTACTGTTAAATATGAGTATAATATGACAAGCTGGTATATACATACACGATTGTAGCTACCGTGATCTAGGGGCGCATGCCTATTAAAAGTAATAATCCTGAAGTCACTCCAACGAAGCAAAGCAATAAGAAATGCTCAAGTTTGTAATTAAGTATATTAGTAGGGTTTAACCATTTTAGTGGAGTGAGTGCTAGCCATTCTACATCAGTTATAACTAATACAAAGTTAAAACTACCAATCTAGGCATTAAAAATAATTTAATTAAAATGAAAAACTTCTGAAACCATATGTTTACTCATTTACAAGCGTATTTATACAAAATATCAACCAGTGATATTAAAAGACATTGAAATAATACGAAATCTCATATTCCATATGAGAAATATATGGTCCCAATCAATGATAAAATCTACTAAAAGAATAACTCGCAATATAATACTGAATCTTGCATTTATATGCCTTTTGATATATAGATGTTCACATGCACTTACTTTATACTTCCTGTCTTATTTTAACATATTTAATTTTACTATTATCCAGATATGCCTAGAGAAAGGAAGTCCATTAAAGAAAGACATCTAATGATGTTCATTACACACTTATACTTTTTGTTACTGGCACAGCGGTATGTCTGCCGACTTACAATGCTAGAAACCGGGTTTCGATAGCCGTGGTGGGCTGAGCACAGATAGCCCATTGTGTAGATTTGTGCTTAATTACAAACAAACTTTTTGTTTTCTGTATATATATATTTATATATACATACGGAGAGTTGATTACGTTATATTAAAACTATTTTGGAGCCTCATCACGTCCTTACAATCCATATCACAACATCCGTCAACCATGCATCTTGAAAATAGTCTTGCAACGTAGTTTCCCTTGAAGAAAACTGCCATATAGCTGTCATGTCCAAAGCACACCACTCCTGCTCACTTTTCATAATCGACAGTATGACTAGTTTACACAAAAACCTTTAGGCGCTGCATCCTCATATGATATATCATGAATATTCGTCTTATTCTCCAGTTGGTTAAGGTGTGAAATTGTCAAACAGGAGGTAACTGGGAGCCTTATCTTGGTAAAACCATACCTTATTGGACTCGTCTCATTACAGAATCGTTTTTTCTGTGTGGAAAGGTCCATATTGTGTGCCTGTTCTAGATTTTTTTCTCACCCATTGATCAGTAGAGACTTCTCACAGTTATTAAGATACACATATTTTTTGACAAGTGTCACCATTTTTATTGCCATTTTTACCCAGCTAGGTACAGTTTTTTGGAGTTATTTCTTTTCTGTGCATATCAGGTAAGCAAACTGTATACATGTTATCTGTGTCTCATTTCCAGATGAAGATCCTGCTTGGTTATGCTGCATACTGTTGCCTGAGACATGTAGCCACTGATCTATGTGTTTATGCATTCTCACTCGTTTCAAGTTGCTACACTCTCCTTACCAGGTCTCTGGATGGTACTGGTGTCTCAAGTTGATCGATATTCCTTTTTTACTCCAATGTCATTAAGTAGAAGGGATATTCCCATATTTGAAAATCTAAATCCTCGATCTGAACACATCTTTATGAACTGAGTGTATGAATATTGTGCTAATAGTGACAACTTTTCGGTATCATTCCACAACCTACAAAACGTCAAAAAATGTCAAAATGTTGTTCTGATATATGCAATTTCATCTCAACTTTATATTGGCTGTGGTTATCACGTGACTTGCTGATTTACGTATTTAAAATTGTTTTAATATAATGTACAGTGCCTTGCAAGAATATCCTTCCCTACCAGTAATGTCACATTTTGATGAAATACAAATAATGGAAATATTTTTTTAATGAACTTGTTTTTATTCAAAACTCTAATGATCAAGCTTAACACTGTTACTTGTTAAGGAGGTTGAATGTCGGCAAAACTTGCAAAGAAATGTATAAATTTAAATTTGCTCATTGCATAAGTATTCAGTTCCCTAAGTCAGTACTTGGTAGAAACACTGTGAGTCCTACTGGATGGGTCTCCACCAGCTTTGCACAATGGGATAGTGCAAATTTGGCCCATTCTTCCTGGCAAAATTGCTCCAATTCTGACAAGTTCGTTGAGGATCGTTGATGGACTACAATCTTCAAGTCTCACTATAAATGTTCTATTGGATTCAATTCAGGACTTTGACTGGGACACTCCACCCTGACAAGCTTCCCAGTCCCTGCTGATGAGAAGCATCACTATAACATTACGCTTCCATCACCTTGCTTGACAGTTGGGATGGTGTTAACTGGGTGATGTACTATGTTGGACTTGTGCCATACATAATACTTTGAATTTAGACCAAAAAAAGCTCAATTTATATCTCGTCTGACCACAAAACCTTCTGCCATCATGCCTACAGTATCATTTACATGCTTTGTCGCAAACTCCTTACGAGATTTAAGATTATTCCTTTTCAGTGATGGCTTCTTTCTTGCCATTTGCCCATATAGGCCAGCTTTGTGTAGGGACTGGGATATTGTCGATGTAAGAGTACTGACTCCCAACTCAGACATGGAACTTTGCATTTCGTTCAAAGTCACTGTTGGCTTCACAATGGCATCCATAATCAGTTTTCTGCTTGCCTGGCTGTTTAGTTTGGAAGGGCAGCCTGATGTGGGTAGTGACTGTGTGGTATGAAGCACATTACTCTTCTTAATGATGGATTTCACCATACTCAAAGGGATAATCAGCGACTTTGAAATTTTCTTTTAACCTTCACTTGATCTGTGCTTCTCTACCACTTTATCCCTGACTTGTTTGGAAAACTCCTTGGTCTTTGTGGTTGGTTTGTTGTATCACTATGTGAGTTGTGACTTGAACAGATGCATTTACTGTGAAGTCAAGTTAAACCATTTTGATTACACAGAGACAGAGACCATTACACTAATTTTGTGACCTTTCAAACTAATCTTTTGCACCTGAACTGATTTAGGATGCTGTAGCAAAGGAGCTGAATACTTATGCAATTTTGTCTTTGAAAATCTAACTTACTTACATAATATCACTGTTTTTTAGCTTTCTCGATTTGGAGTAGATTGTGTAGATTCTAAACATAAAGTCCCATTTGAAAGTTTCATGATTGAAAGCTCAGACGGCAACAAAATGTGGAAACTTTACAGGGGATGAATACTTTTGCGAGGCACTGTACTTAACCTTCTGTAAATGCATGGAACATTAAAAGAAGATCTGGAATTTATAATAATTCAATTATCTTCCCTCAATTAAATTTTATGCATACTAGTTGCCTGATTATCAGTTATGTGGTCTGAAATGCTAATGACTGGTCATTCAACCTATTATTATAAATCAAGATTTAATAGAAGTTGCTTTACATCTCTGCATTTCATGACATTTCATTTCGGTATGAAGTATATTCACAATAAACAACAAGAGCAGCCTAGCACCGATGTTGTACCCTTGGATACATCTGAAGGAGCTGCTTTGAGAGCATCTTTAGTGTGTGGAATATGATGCTTCTCCCAAGAGCATCCCATACATGTTTCACAGGATTGAAATCTAATGAGTGAGTAAGCCAATCCATTCCTTTTCAAGAAATGTGTCAATCAATATAGCAATGTTATCATCCATTAGGTTTAAGTCTGGACATATTGCACCAGCATATGATAGCATAAGGGAGCAGAGGATAAAGTCTTTATAATTAAAGGACAGTATGTCCAACAGTGCTTATTCCTACCCACACCATGCTTTTAACATCACCATTAGATGCATTACGTCCCTGTATGAAAACAAGGTCAGATCTGGTTCTACATTTCATCCAATTGAATATATGCCAGTTAGATGACTGCAGGGTGAACTACGACTCACCTGTACAAAAATTGCTTCACACATCGCTGGCCCACCGGAGGAGTTCCTCTTGCTGTGAGTGGAATACAATTTATTAAGTGTCTGGCATACAAACTAACCTTCTGAAGGTTGTTTCTAATCAAATGTATAATTACATAACACCTAATTACGGGTTCAAATATCTGATTCATTCTCAAAGCAGGTACCTATTACTGCAGTAAGCCAGAATTGACAGATAGTGGTTATTTGAGTGCATTATGGACAATGGTCTACCTTGTCCAGGCATCCTAACAGCTTTACCATTAATCTAGAAGAAGTTTCTGATTCTGCTGACGACACTATGAGCTGTGTTTGGCCAATATATAACAGTGTACTGATTGGCCAGTATTATTTCGTCATATGTCTTTCAACGTGAGTAAAACACCCATGTTTCTTTTCTTGGATCTAGCCATGGGTCATGAACAGTTTGTAACACTTTACACTATGATTCACTTCAAAGGGACAAATGAGGCAAGTTTGGATGAGACCAATAAAGATAGCACAAGTTGAATGAGCAATCATTTGTATTTCAGATCACATGACTGATCAATAGATGCATGATTCGCAAATTAACGAACTGAGGGATAATTGGCATTAATTGAACAGTAGTTTTGCTTTGTCGTAACCATGATATTACAAATTTCTATTATATCTTAAATGTTTTATGGTATGTACATACATACATCGTATAAACAAAACTGTCACGACTACTTGTCAAAATTTATTTTGTGCATTTGGTACTCTCAGGTTGCTTTCTGTAGTCTGTTTGCATATATAAGAAACTTATCACGAGGGAATGCAAAATTTAATAGTGTGGATAAAAAACTCCTGAGTGTTATCTCGGTGTTATCTGCTTTTTCGAGTTATACATACCATTTAATTTCGGAATGTAAAATTTACACGCGTGTCTGCAATAGCAATGAATACAAACTGCGCTGACTTACCAGGGAGACTGATATGGGCTTTAGGCCTAACCGCATTCGCTTGGCGTTGTGACTCTCGTTATCACACGCTACTGACAAAATTTGTTCAGCCAGCGGAGACGATAGATGGGGTGTAGATCGGTCCTATGGTGAACCAAAAGAAAATAAAAAAATCGAAAAATGTTGAAGAATCCGAATCTTCGACATCATTAAAATATGATGAAAAGCGTACCTTTTTTTTCTCTGGCTGAAAGTTTATAATTTGTAACTGATTTAAACATACAGAAGTAAATAAAATAATGAACAGTTTCTTGTTGTTTGAATATAATAATATTTTGGTAACTATTTCAAAACCTTATTTTTAAACTGGGAATTGTTCCGCTCTCAAATTCTGAGCAAAATAAAACTATATTTACCATTCGTCAACTCAATAGTGGAAGTCGTTGGCTGAATGGCGTATTTAAAAATTCGTCTTAAAGATATTCATATATGCTGTTTTTTGAAATCACATAACATACATAGAAGTTATTTACTGACAGTATTAAGTCAATACCATTTCCAACATAGATAAGGTAGTGATTTTAAAAACTAAGAATTGGATTACAAACATGTAAATATTAATAATCCAATCAATCTAATGCGTCATTCTTTTTATTTTACTAAATAAATATTTTAACTATGAATAGCGTTCAGTACAAGTACATTCACGAAGTTAGTTGCGGCATAAATTTTGACTTTTAACGATACAGATTAAAGTTAATAACCCAAAAGGAATTGTTTGGGAAAAAATATTAGGTCGTTAATAAATTAATGTCGCGTTTTGTAACACTTTCATTAACCACCCCCAA